>NW_020838651.1:0-11003 GCF_003676395.1 Aethalodelphis obliquidens
ACACAGGAGATCTACATTTCACAGAGCACAGATTTTTAGATGTGAATGTTGACTGCTCAATTTCTAAGAAGAACGTATACACACACATAGGTACAAAATGTTTATGTATATGTAAATATTAGACCTATATAAACTAATCTATATTATCCATAAAATGAGGGGGCCTTTGATAAAGGCTAACATTATTTTTCGGTACTTATTGTGTTCCAAGAACTGATAAATTCTTGCATTGTATGAATTTTCTCTTTCACCCTCATAGCAACTCCCTGAGAGAAGTAATGTTATCTCTATTTTATAGATGAGAAAACTGAGGCAAAAACAGATAACATGCTCAAGAGTACTCAACAAGTAAATTTTTAGAGTCAAGATTTGAACCCAGGTTCTCAAGTTTTAGATCCCTTACTCATACTTACCAAGCTATATACTGAGGAAGGGGATGAAAGCTGACGGCATTACCTCATGCTCAAGAAGTTAGACAGAAACTTAGCAGGTACGGTTGAAAGAAGACAGGACTTGGAGTCGTAAGTCCAGAGCCTGAGTTATGAGATGAATTCTCCTCTCATCTAGATATAGGTTTGTTTTTAGAAAATGAAGAAGATCACTGCATATTTTGATTGTTAATTTCTGTACTTAATGATTACTAAAGAATGGAATTTTACCAAGGAGCTATTTTGCAATGACATAAATTATTGATTCAAACTCAAACCTTTATTATAAATTATTGATTCAAAATCAAATCTTTATTAAGTCTCCCTTGCATCAGAAGTCTTTCCCACTCTTCATTTCTTTGAAACCCTTTCCTGTCTACTCTTGGCCAAAGCTTGAAGCCTAATTTAACATTTGGAAATAAAATAATGAAATAGTCATAACACAGCAATTCCAATGCCTACTGAAACGGAAGCTCTAAATAATTTTTCAGATAATTTAGGAAATTAAAAATATTTACATCATAGATGCAAAGACAGAAGTTACTTGTGTAATAAATGGTGAGACATAAAGTTTCTGGTCAAGTAGATTTGTTTATATATGATCACTAATCTGAGTTCTACCCCTGTGCTAAAACCCAGTGACAGGTTGCATACAGCTTCTAAAGGGATAGTTCAGTGCATTGGGTCAAATTCATGCCATAAAATGTGGTATTAGTAGTAGTACTAGAAGACAGAGTGACTGTCTTCTTTGGGACATAGATGAAGACCCCAAGATAGACAATATCAAGGACAAATTATGTAGAAAAGATATTATCTCAGTCCTTGGAACATGTCATCCAGGATAGAACAAGAAGTAGATTTATTATCAAGTACATGAAGCCAGAGACAGTAAGCAATGAGTGGTAGTTGGTTAAAATAGACAGGTTTTAGAAGTAGAGGCACGGATGTAGAAAACAAACTTAGGGTTACCAGGGGATTGTGGCGGGGAGGCTAAATTGGGAGATTGGGACTGAAATATACACACTACTATACATAAAATAGATAACTAGTAAGAACCTGCTCTTCTTATTAGCCCAGGGAACTCCATTCAGTACTCTGTAATGGGCTATTTGGAAAAGACTCCAAAAAATAAAAATAAAAGTGGGGCTTCCCTGGTGGCACAGTGGTTGAGAGTCTGCCTGCTGATGCAGGGGACACGGGTTCGTGCCCCGGTCCGCGAAGATCCCACATACCGCGGAGTGGCTGGGCCCGTGAGCCATGGCCGCTGAGCCTGCGCGTCTGGAGCCTGTGCTCCACAACAGGAGAGGCCACAACAGTGAGAGGCCCGCGTACCGAAAAAAGAAGAAAAAAAAAAAAAAGTGGATATATGTATATGTATAACTGATTCACTTTGCTGTACACCTGAAACTAACACAACACTGTAAATCAACTATACTCCAATAAAAATTTACCAAAAAAATAGGTTTTAAGAACCATAGTCAGGGAGCAGTGTGGATTGGAAAGACCTGGCAAGAAATATTTCTTCATCCTCAGACAGTGCTCCCCAAGCTGGCTATTCCTAGGGTGAGCATTTAAGAGATCTTTGACCTAAGGAGGACATGAGATTAACAATCTATCCCAATGTGCATGAATTATTCTCCTCGGTGCTATCAGAAATCAGATGGCATCCTAGAGCAGGGGTCAGCAGATCTTTTTTGTAAAGGGTCAGATAGTAAATATTTTGGATTTTCTGTACCATACGTCTCCATTGCAACTGCCCATCTGCTGCTGTAGCACAGAAACAGCCATGCACAATACATTAATGAATGGATGCGGCTGTGTTCAAGCCAAACGTTATGTACAAAACCAGGAGTCAAGCGAGATCTGATCAGTGGGCCAGAGTGTGCGGACGCCAGTTCTGGGTCAGTGTTCACAGCTGAATGAGTCATGAGGCCTTAAGTTCCAGTTCTCATTGTACTACTTTCTACCTGGGTGAACTTGGGTTCATCCTTTTATTTATATGGGCCACTGTATTAGTCAAGGTTCTCCAGAAAAACAGAACCAACAGCATGTGTATACAATGTGCCCATATATACTGACAGATATAGATCTAGATATCAATATTGATACCTAGATCTATATCCATATCTATATAAAGATAGAGAAAGAGAGAGAGATTTTAAACAATTGGTTCACACAATAATAGAGGCTTGGTAAATTCAAAATCTGCAGGTTAGGCTTCTAGAGACTCTCGGAAGAGTCGCAGTTCAATTTCTGTAAGTCTTCTGGCAGAATTCCTTTTTGCGACAGGGAGGTCAGTCTTTATTAAGAGCTTCACCTGATTGGATGAGGCCCATGCATATTATGGAGGATAATCTGCTTTACTCAAAGTCCACCACAAATTTAATTATGAATTTCATCCAAAAACACCATCACAGGGACTACCCTGGTGGCACAGTGGTTAAGAATCCGCCTGCCAATGCAGGGGACACGGGTTTGAGCCCTGATGTGGGAAGATCTCACATGCCGTGGAGCAACTAAGCCCATGCACCACAGCTACTGAGCCCGTGCACCTAGAGCCCATGCTCTGCAACAAGAGAAGCCACCGCAATGAGAAGCCCGCACACCACAACAAAGAGTTGCCCTCGCTTGCTGCAAATAGAGAAAGCCCACGTGCAGGAATGAAGACCAAATGCAGCCAAAAATTATAAATAAATAAAACATAAAAATTAAAAAAAACACAAAAACACCATCACAGAAATATCCAGAATAATATTTGACCAAATAACTGGGCATGGTGGCCCAGACAAATTACATGGAAAATTCACCACCTAAGCCATAGTTTTGTCACCTGTTACTGAGAAATATGACTTGTCTGAACTATTTTGATACCTAGAACATACCTTCTAAGGTAACGCCCTCAGTATTTTACATGGTAGGCAGTAGAGGGAATGAGCCCATTTGCCCAGTCAGATGACACCTAAAGGATAAAATTCTGTCTTCTCTCTCCAACCCACAAGGATGAATGCCAAAAATACATCACTTATATCTGCTTTAGCTAACATAGGATAGGTCTGGAACAGACCTATGCTCCCAGTAAGTCTCATGAAATGCTTTTTCATTAAAGGGAGACTTTACATGCTAAGATTAGAAGCAAAAGAGGGTGGTGGATGAAAAACTGCCCAAGGATATAAGCTCATGCAAGGAAGCAGGAGAGAGAATGGGTATCCGAAGATGTGCGCTCTGAGCCAACACTAATTCCACAGCATCAGGTTATAATTCAGGGAGCCCAACCGCTGGGGGTTTTTTCCCCTTCTTCTTTTCCCCCAAAGAGGGACAAGCATACTGACAAAGGAAGAGCATCAGTCACCACAGATAAATTGCTTTTTAGAGGTGATCTCGCAAATGATTTGGCTCAGTGTAGACTATGATTTGGCTCCCCAAACCATAAGCTAGAGCATTTCATTCCAGGTCCCTCTTCAAATATCCATGATAGGTAAAACTCTGGCATCAAGTAGGTCTTGAAATCTCCCCAGGTGATTATAATATGCAACCAGGGCTGAGAATCTGGAGATGTAGAGCAAATTTAAATTGAACTTTAGTTAAACAGTAAAAGAAGCTCTGACTCTACTGGCTGGAGCTAGACAAGGGATATGGATTTAGTGGGATGAGAAGATAAAGGACACCAGGGAGTAAATCAAATGCTTTACACCTGTGCTTAGCTAATTGTTACTCAGATAATTCAGACAATCTTACAGCACCTGAACCCTGAAATGCCTTAGTTCTGTTTAAGAAAAAGGAACTCTTCAAGTAACTGAACTCTGAGAATCATGCCAATCATAAAGAAAAAGAAGAAATCTTATTTTTTGAATTAGTTGATTTCATATATACTGTTTCACTTTCATGATATTAACTAGTTATCTTTCTTTCCATTTTATGTTTGAGGAAAGTAACGCTTTAAAAATCTCAGTAATTTGCTCAAGGTCACTTGTTAAGGGTGTGGTAGGCAGCATAATGGCTCCTAAAAATGCCCTCACCCTAATCCCTAGAACCTAATAATATGTTACCTTACATGGTAAAGAGGACTTTGCAGATATGACTGAAGTTATAGGCCTTGAGATAGAAAGATTATCCTGGATTACCTCATGGAACAAATCTAATTGAATGAGTCCTTAAAAGCGGAAAACCATTCCCAACTGTAGAAAGAGAAAGAGAGAGATGTCCTAATAGAAGCAGAATCAGAGAGATGCAACATTTTGGGGTTTGTAGGTGGAGAAAGGGGACTCTGAGTCAAGGACTACAAGTGACCGCTGGAAGCGGATAAAGTCCAGGGAACAGAAACACCCCTAAGAGCCTCCAGAAAAGAATGTAGCTCTGCCAACACTTTTTTTTTTTTTAACCATCTTTATTGGAGTATAATTGCTTTACAATGGTGTGTTAGTTTCTGCTTCATAAGAAAGTGAATCAGCTATACATATACATATATCCCCATATCTCCTCCCTCTTGCATCTGCCTACCACCCTCCCTTCCCTATCCCACACATCTAGGTGGACACAAAGCACAGAGCTGATCTCCCTGTGCTTTGTGGCTGCTTCCCACTAGCTAGCTATTTTACATTTGGTAGTGTATATATGTCCATGCCACTCTCTCACTTCATCCCAGATTACCCTTCCCCGTCCCTGTGTCCTCAAGTCCACTCTCTATGGCTGCGTCTTTATTCCTGCCCTGCCCCTAGGTTCTTCATAACCATTTTTTCTTGTTTTTTTAGATTCCATATATATGTGTTAGCATATGGTATTTGTTTTTCTCTTTCTGACTTACTTCACTCTGTATGACAGTCTCTAGGTCAATCCACCTCACTACAAATAACACAATTTCATTTCTTTTTATGGCTGAGTAATATTCCATTGTATATATGTGCCACATCTTTATCCATTCATCTGTCGATCCTGCAAACACTTTTACTTTACTCAATTGAGACCAAAGTCAGACTTGTAAGGTAATAAATTTACGTTGTTTTGAGTCACTAAATTTGGGATAATTTGTATGAAAGCAATTAAAAAAAATACAGAGGTCCTACAAGAGCCAGGCTATATATTTAGACTTAAGTATTTCTGAAATGAATTTAACCTTGTGATTGACAGCAGCAGCAGCAGCAGCTTCCAAGGGATCCCACCACACACCTGAGGCAAAAGGAGCCTAATACAAAGCAGTGACAGCAGCAGGTCACTGCCCCACACTTGGGGTAGAGGGGGACTTGATCTACTGTAGCAGCAGCATAGCCTGAATGGGAACCCATCCTCCTGTGGCACTAGTCCCATCAACATTAGTCTAATCTGCTAGCATCTGCTGTGCCAACAGGCCCAACATATACAAACCCCCCAACTCAGTAGCATTAAGTGAGCCAGGCTCAGTGTTTCCTGAAACTCATATCCAGTTGCACTGGAAATCCAAGATATCACCTACTGTTATGAAAACATAAACAATAACAGAAGACTGGGAACTTCAGAAAGAAAAGGGGAACATTGGAATGGGTGAAAACAAATGGGGTAAATATAAGAGACTATGATTAGCCTCATGAGTTTCTTAAATTCTATATGATGGTCAAAGCAAAAATGATGGCACCGTCTGATGGGGTTCTCAATGTAGAGAAAGGAAATACTACAGAAAATCATACTTTAAAACTGGGGAATATTAAGAGACCTAAATGGAAGTAAAATTTTGAAACTACACTTGAAGTAATAAAACACTGATTCCAGTAGGCTATGATAAGTTACATATGTGTACTGTAATGCCAAAAGCAACCACTAAGAAAACTATACAAACAGTATACACAAATGATTATAAATGAATTAAATTAAAATGGACTTATTAAAAAATGTTTAAGTAACCCACAAGAAGGAAAAATAAGAGAAACACAGGATTGAGAAACTAAGGTAAAAGACAAAACAAAAAATAACATGGTAGACCAAATCTTTGAAATGGCAATAATTACATTAACGGTAAATGATCTAAATAACCAAGTCAAAGACAGAGATTGGAAGAGTAGATTAAAAAAATCGCAAGCGTGATCCAACTATATACTGTCTATAAGAAGCTTACTTTAAACATCATGATATAGGTAGTTCAAAGTAAAAGGATGAAAATGATATATCATGTGAACATTAATCAGAAAAAGCAGGAATGGCTATATTACTATCAGATAAAGTAGACTTCAGAGCAAAGGAAATTATTAGGGGCAAAGAGGGTCATTACATAAAGATAACAGGAATAATCCACCTAGATGACCTCGTGATACTAAATGTGTGTGCACCAAACAACAGAACTTCAAAATACATGAAGCAAACACTGAAAAAGGTAAAAGGAGAAAGTTTTAAATCCACAATTATTATTTGAGACTTCAACACAGCAATTTATACAACTACCAGAGAGAAAAATCAGCAAGGATATGGAAGAACTGAAAACATCATCAATCAACAGGATATAACTGACATTTAAAGAACACACTCAGTAAGAGCAGAATACATATTCAAGTGTCCATGGAACATTCACTCATATACCATATACTGGGTGATAAGAAAACATTAGCAGATTTAAAAGAATTAAAATCATAGAGAGTATGTTCTCTAGCCATAATGGAATCAGACTAGAAATCAATAAGAGAAAGACAACAGGAAAATCTTCAATCACATGAAAACTAAACATCACACTTCCAAATAACTCATGGGTAAAAAAGACAGCATCAAGGAAAAATTTTTAAATGCATAGAATAAAAGAAAATGGAGATATAACAGATCAAAGTTTGCGGAATGAAGTGAAAGCAATGCTGAAAGGGAAGTTTATAGCACTAAATTGGGAAAGAAAATATTTCAAAGCAATAATCTAATTTTCTATATTAAAATAGTAAAAAAGGAAGAGGAAGAAACACTAAACAAGCAGAAAGAAGGAAATAATAAAGATGAAACATAAATCCATGAAACTGAAAACAGGAAAATAGGGGGGGAAATCAATGAAACAAAAGGCTGGTTCTTTGAAATAAACAATCTAACCAATAAAGATCTAGCAATACTGATAAACAGAGAGATGGCACAAATCACAGATATCAGAAATGCAACCAGGGATACCATGACATATCCTGCAGGTTAATGAGGGACAAGTTACTATGAACAAGTCTACACTATAAATTCAAAAATGTAGATGAAATGGGCCAATGTTTCTACACCCAAAACTACCAAAACTCAGCCAAGATGAAATAGATAATCTCAATTTTCCTGTAACCATTAGAAACACTGGTTTTTCATTTAAAAACTCCCAAAAGAAATGTTCAGGCTTAGATGTTTCACTTTTACCCAAGACTTAAAGAATTAACACCAATTTTACATGATTTGATAAGAAATAGAAGTAGAGGGAACAGTTTCTAATTAATTTTATGAAGCCAGTATTACCTTGATATCAAAACCAGACAGGGATAGTATAGAAAGAAACCTACAGACCAATATTTTTTATGAAATTGGCTGAAAAACCCTCAGCCAAATATTAGCAAATTAAATCCAGAAATATACGAAAAGAATAATATACCATGACCAAGTGGGATTTATTCCAGTTATGCAAAGTTGGTTAAATATTGGAAAATTAAACAGTGTAATCCACCATATCCAATAGATTAAGGGGGAAAAGTCATGTGATCCTATCCATTAATGCAGAGAAAGCATTTGACAAAATCCAATCCCATTCATGATTTTAAAAAAAGAAGAAAAAAAACTCCAAGCAAACTAGGAATAGAAAAGGAGCATACTGAAACTCATAAAGATGATCTACAAACAACCTATACCGACATTATATTTAACTGTGAAAGACTGGATGCTTTCTCTGTAAGATCAGAAAAAAGGCACTGATATCTGCTCTCACCACTTTTATTAAATATATCACTGGAGGTTCTAGTAAGAAAATAAAGCAAAAATAAATAAATACATAAATTTAAAAGTTAAATTTTTAAAAAGTTTATTTAAAAGATAAAAGGACTATTCCTACTACGTTGCATAGGAAGGAACATATCCTACTGAATGTTGAATAGTAATATATCCTATTATACTGAATAAGGAAAAGTAAAACTGTCTGTATCTGAAGATGAGATGATAATCTAAATGGAGAAAATACCAAGGAATCCACAAAAAGCTTGAGAAATAATATTAGTTTGTAAATGATTTAGAGTACAAGATCACCACAATTTTATCAAATTATATATTAATAACAAATGTGTAGAAGCTTAAATAAAAATATGTGATGCCATTTACAGCTGACCTAAATAAATACTTAAATATAAGCCCAATAAGACATTTATAGGACCTCTAGACTGAAAATTACAAAATGCTGATGAAGAAAAATTTTTAAGTCCCAAACAAATAGGGAGACATACCTTGTTCATGGATTAGAAAACACAACATGATAAAGATGTCAATTCTCCCCAAGTTAAGAGGCTTAACACAATTACTCTTAAAATGCTCTCAAGGTTTTTGTGGATCTAGACAAGCTTATTCTAAGATTTATATGGTAAGAAGAGGCTGAAGAATAGCTAAAACAACTTGTAAAGGAAGATGAAAATGGGAGGAATTAATCTACCCAATTTCAAGATTTTGCAGTAATGATGGAGGGTAGATACATAGATCAATGGAATGGAATAGAGAACCCAGAAATAGACTGACATAAATACATATAACTTGTTTTTGACAGCAGTGCAAAAGCTATCAAGGAAGAATAGACTTTTCAAAAAATGGTACTGAAACAGTTGGACATCCCTCGACAAAAACAAACAAACAAAAAATGAACCTTAACCTCCACACCTTACACAAAAATTAAATCAAAGTGGATCATAATCTTAAATGTAAAAGCAGGACATTTTTAGAAAAAAAAATAGGAGAAAATGTTTGGCATCTAGAACTAGGGGAATAATTCTTAGACTTGACACCAAAAGTATGATCAATAAAGGCAAAAGCTGATAAATTGGATCTCATCAAAATGAGTTAAAAATGCTTCATAGAAGATCCTTTTAAGTGGATGAAAACTCAAATTACACAGTAGGAAAACATATTTGAAAATCCCATATGAGACAAATGACTTGTATCTATAATATACAAAGAACTCTCCAAACAACTTAAAAAAATCCAACTAGAAAATAGGCAGAAGACAGGAACCGGCATTTCATGGAAGAGAATATACACACGGCAAACGAGCAGGTGAAAAGATGCTCAGCATCATTAGCCATTAGGGAAATGCCAATTAAGACCATAATGAGATGTCAGAGAGTAACTAAAATTAAAGTATAGTGACAACATCAAATGCTGGCGAGTACGTAGAAAAATTATATCACATCACTGGTGGGAAAATAAAATGGTTTAGCCACTCTGATCAACAGCTTGACAGTCTCTTTTAATCCTAAAAGTAGATTCACCCTACAACGCAGTAATTGTACTCTTGAGCATTTATCCAAAAGAAACAAAAACTTAATTAAGTTCCCACAGAAACTTACACATAAATGTTCATAGCAGTTTTATTTATAATAGCCCCAAACTGGCAACTACCCAAATGTCTTTCAGTGGATGAATGTTGAAACAAATTGTGATAAAATCTTATGATAGAATACTACCGAGCAACAAAAAGGAACAAATTATTAATATATGCAAAAATTGAAATGAACTTCAAGGGAATGATGCCGAGGGAAAAATTCTGAAAAGCCGATCTCCGAAGATTAGGTAATTCATGATTATGTTTACATATTATTCTTAAAATAACAAAACCGTGGAGATGGAGAACAGATTAGAAGTTGCCAAGGGTTAGAGATGGGGGTAGAAGGTACAGCGGGGGAACTCTGTGAGGTTTTTGTGGTTCCAGTGCAAATAATACAGCAATCTTGGTCTTAATCCCTAAAGATTTCTAAAAGCAATTCCTAATAAGAGGTGTCCAGATATTTAGCAATGGCAGATTAGAGGTATAGCTCCCCAACATAACAACTTCAAAAGAGAACATACTAATTCAATGCATATGTTAATTTCAAAAAGGCCAGTCACAATACTTAAATGGTATATATCTTAACATATTATTCTAAGTATCCAGCTATACCAGATGGACTAGCAAGATTTTCTGTACATTCAACCTTATTTAAGACAGTAAATCTTATAGTAAGACAGTTAAAAAAAGAAAAAGAAAAAAAAAACAAACCTCAACTACACTTGGATATTCTCATAGGAAGATGAGGTGAAAATATGCAGCAGCGGTTCAAAAGCTTAAGCAGTGGCACCTAAATTTGATTGTGCATTAGAATCATCTGAAGCACTTTTTAAAAACCCTCACACTGACGGTTGGTCATCGTAGACCAATAAAATCATTTTAAATCTCCTCAGACGATGCCAATGTCTAGCCAGAACTGAGAACCAGCGGACTAAGCAGAAGGGGATGTTTCTACAAAGATCTCTTAACAGTAAGTCCTTTCACCCAATCAGATTTACCTCCCCGCAAAGGGCTAAAGAACGCTAGATGTTGTCCATACTTGCTTAGCTTTAATTAGCACTTGTGACTTGCCCAAAACCTAGATCATGTTT
>NW_020838652.1:0-10998 GCF_003676395.1 Aethalodelphis obliquidens
TGAATTTGTAGATTGCCTTGAGGAGTATCTTACCCGTATTCTTTTAATCCATGAGTACAGTATATCTTTACATTTGTTTGTGTCATCTCTAATTTCTTTCACCAGTATCAGTTTTCCAAGTACAAGTATTTTACCTCTTTGGTTAGATTTATTCCTAGGTATTTTATTCTTCTTGATGCAATTGTAAATGGGATTGTTTTCTCAATTTCTCTGATAGTTTGTTGTTAGTATATAAAATGCAACAGATTTTTGCATTATTAACTTTGTACTCTGCAACTTTACTGAATTTGAGTTCTAGCAGTTTTGGGATGGAGACTTTAGGGTTTTCTATATATATAAAATCATGTTGTTCACAGATTACAGTTTTACTTCCCTTTTCCAATTTTTATTTCTTTTTCCTAGGATGCATTTTATGTCTTTTCCTTGCCGAGTTGCTCTGGCTAAGACTTCCAATACTATGTTGAATAAAAGTGGCAAGAATGGCCATCCTTGTCTTGTTCCTGACCTTAGAGAAAATGCTTTCAGGTTTTCCCTGTCGAATGTGATGTGAGCTGTGAGAATGACATATGTGGCTTTTGTTATGCTGAGGTGTGTTTCCTCTACACCCACCTTGTTGAGAGTTCTTACCATAAATGAAGTATCTTTTCAAACTTTTTCTGCATCTATTGAGATGATCATATAAATTTTATTCAGTTTGTGAATGTGGTATATCAGGTTGATTTGCACATATTGAACCTTCCTTGTCTCTCTGGGATAAATTCTACTTGAACACGTTGTGGATGATCCTTTTAATGTATTGTTGAATTCAGTTTACTAATATTTTGTTGAAGATTTTTGCATCTCTGTTCATCAGGGATATTGGCGTGTAATTTGTGTGGGTGGGTGGTGTCTGGTTTTGGGATGAGCATTATGCTGTCCTAGTAGAATGAGTTTGGAAGGATTCCTTCTTAGATTATTTTGGAATAGTTTGAGAGAGACAGGTATTAACTTTTCTTTAAATGTTTTGTAGAATTCACCTGTGAAGTCATCTGGTCCTGGACTTTGGTTTGGGAGTTTTTTTGTTTGTTTGTTTTAACTGGTTCAATTTCATTACTGGTAAATTTGTTTATATTTACTATTTCTTCCTGATTCACTTTTGGGAGATTTTATGTTTCTAGGAATGTATCTATTTCTTCTAGGTTGTTCATTTAATTAGCATATAATTGTTCTTAGTAATCTCTTATCATTTGTTTTTCTGTAGTGTTGTAACTTATTTCTGATTTTAGTTAAACCTCTTTTTTTCTTAATGGGTTTTGATAAAGCTTTATTAATTTTTCCAAAGTAACAGTTCTTAGTTTTTTGTCTTGTTTTGTTTTTTTCTGCGGTACGCGGGCCTCTCACTGTTGTGGCCTCTCCCATTGCGGAGCACAGGTTCCGGACGCGCAGGCTCAGTGGCCATGGCTCACGGGCCCAGCCGCTCCACAGCATGTGGGATCTTCCTGACCGGGGCACGAACCCGTGTCCCCTGCATCGGCAGGCGGACTCTCAACCACTGCGCCACCAGGGAAGCCCAACAGTTCTTAGTTTTAATTTTTTCTCTATCAGATCTCTATCTGATCTTTATTTCTTTCCTTCTTCTAACATTGGGTTTTATTTGTCCTTTTTCTAGTTTCTTTAGAGGTAAAATAGTTTCAGATTTTTGTTTCCTGAGGTATGCTTGTATCACTATAAACTTCCCTCTTAGAACTGCTTTTGCTGTGTCCCATAGGTTTTGGATTGTTGTGGTTTTTTCTTCATTTGTCTCCAGGTATTTATTAACTTTTGTTTCTTCAGTGACCCATTGGTTCTTTAGTAGCATGTTGTTTAGATACCATATGTTTGTGTTTTTTGCAGTTTTTATCCATGTAGTTAATATGTAGTCTAATATTGTTGTAGTTAGAAGATATGCTTGACATTTCAATCTTCTTAAATTTATTGAGACATATCTTGTAGCCTAACATATGATCTATCCTGAATAATGTTCCATGTGCACTTGAACATAATGTGTATTCTCCTGTCTTTGGTGAAATATACGTATTAATTTTACCTATTAATTGTATATTTATATCTGACCTACTACCTCATTTAAGGCCAATGTTTCCTCACTGATTTCTTTTTTGTCTGCATGATCTGTCCATTGATGTAAGTAAGATGTTAAAGCCCCTTACTATCACTGTATTGTCAATTTCTCCCTTTATGTTCGATTCTAAATGCCAGAAGTGAAGAATGCACTGAGCACTAGACAGAGGTAAATAAGATGACACAGCAACAGTTCTGTGAAATTATTGAAATAGTGATGGTTTGAGTAGTGTGCTTTCAGGCCTACAAAATTCCTATAGAGTAGATTCTGTCAAAGGCCTTTAGTATTAGTGGTAAGGGAACTAACTAAATCTGCCACCAGAGAAAATTAAGCTTGCCTTTGTCATAACTCTGTGTGGGGCAACAATTCTCGCAAGAAATCAAAAGAGTAGCCCTGCAACTTTGATGTGTTTGAACATGAATTTACACTATGCTCATAATATGGGGATATTCTAAGCTGAGAAAGTAGCAATTAAAAAATGATCCTGGTGTCATGAAAATCCTAGGGAGTCTAGAAATCAAATGCAAAATTTCTCTGGAGGGACACATTGGTCCATGTAGGATTTATAAAGGGGAAAATCAAAAGAGACCAGATTAAGATGAGCTCACAAGCTCAAAATCAGATATTACAAAGTTCATAGTAAGTGAAAGTCATCAGTCACAAGCACCAGGAGAACTCAAGCTATTGGATTTAAAACCTCAAGTAAAACCCAAGAGCATGAGATCATGGGATGACAGAAAAACTGCACACACATGTATACATACGTATAGCCTAAATGTCTAAAAGGATTAAAGAGATAGCAGTGCCTTCTGCTTACATGCAGTAAGCTTGGGAAGACAGAACCTTAATTTAGCAGTGGGGAAATTTAAGAATGAAGTAAACCTATCCCCATAGAGCTTCCAGAAGCCATACTAATTGGTGGCAGTAAACTCTGAAAGGTAAAGGAAGGTGACCTTTACAGCAGGTGGACTGGTTGAAAGTCTAATTGAGAAGAAATTATACCCAAGTATCCTCCCCCCATTCCAAGCAGGCAGGAGATTGTAACTTCCCTACTTAAGAGAAGACTCAGAATTATACTCTAGAGTGTAAAATATAAATTATCTTTCTTGGAGGAAAAGTTGAAGCTTGGGGGACGATCACATGAGGATTAAGGAACACCCAAGGGCTTTTTCTGCTATTTGGTATTCTAACTGGGACAAAGGTGTTCACACTTAAGGCAGGAGACGGACATTATCTTCTCTACAATATATGGGAAGTCCAAGCAAATGAAAAAATAAATAAATAAAAAGTATTATCACCAGCGATTTCTACAATAAGTGCCAGCAAGATCAATCTACAGTAAGGCTAGAGAGGCCAAGTATTCCCACACACCTGTTAGTTGACCTTGCTTTTTAGTATCCCTATCTTATACATAAGATGATTGATCAAGATCACCAGGAAACAAAATAATATGAAAACAAACCAAAGCAACTTGAGAGAATCAATTTATTTATGGGGAAGAAATACTACTATTATCCTTAAAGATATGAGAGAATACTGCATCCTTCTAAAGTCAGATGTAATATACCTTTATATTAATTTATAATACATATATATGGAATAAATATATATATATGTGTGTGTGTGTGTGTGTATATATAGATATATATATATATACACTTCTGATACAATGCTGAATAGAAAGGAGACAGTCTTGTTCCTGAGCTCAAGGGGAAAGTATTCGATCTTCCATCGTAAGGAAGATATTTGTT
This sequence comes from Aethalodelphis obliquidens, assembly GCF_003676395.1. Classification (NCBI taxonomy): domain Eukaryota; kingdom Metazoa; phylum Chordata; class Mammalia; order Artiodactyla; family Delphinidae; genus Aethalodelphis; species Aethalodelphis obliquidens. The sequence goes on from NW_020838652.1 coordinate 3,850, forward strand.
GTAGCCTTATCAAATATGCTCTATATCAGGACAAGGATGTCTCTGTGGCAGCCAGGGGAGTGCTCCACTCAGAACTCTCTTCAAGAGAGAATCTGTCTTGGAAAGAGTAAAGTTACTTGAGAGCCTCCAATTGCCATAACTTAAGGATCTTCCAGAACATTTTATCAAACCACACTCTTCCCAGACTACTCCCAGCCAATGACTGAACATGGTTCAGGTACTTGAGCTATGATACATATTCCTGCCTAATATGTGATTCCTTAAATGGGATATCTTTGTCCTGAGGCTCTGATCATCCTGGCCAATACTTTGTCAGAGCTGCATTACAGGCTGAAGCTCTTTCTATCCCTCCTTTTCTTCTCTCCCTGCGTTTAGGTTTGAGGGTCCATTTTTCTCTATGCTCCATTTTTCCACTACTGCTCCATTTTTCTCTATGCTCCCCAGTGTAGAATTCTATACCTAGTTAAATACCATTTAAAATGGAAAGAAAATAAATATTTTATAACATGAAATATGAGATAATTATCTCCAGGAGATCCATACTAAAAAATGTTAAATGTTGTTCTTCAGACAAAAAGAAAGTAACAACCAAATGGAAATAGGGATCTACACAAAAGAATAAAGAATACTTGGAATAAACATGGGTCAGAAAATAGACTCTGCTTAAATTATACTAATTTAGAGTTGTTTTTATGGTCCATCTTATTAATTACCTTAGTTAATTACTATGTACACTTGAGAGGAATATTTAAGCTTCAGTGGTAAGTTGTATTTGTCCTTTAGATGTCAGTTAGGTCAATTAGATCCACAGAACTTAAGTTGGTTGATAGTACTGATCAAATATCTGTATCTTTACTCATTTTTTTACACTTTCTCTATCAATTACTAAGAGAGTATTATTGAAATATTTAACATTTATTATGGATTTGTCTACTATTTTTAGCTTTGTCAATTTTTCTTCAAGTATCTTATAGCTCTGTTAGTGGGTAAACACAGGATTGTTAGATCTTCTTGAATAATTGATCCTCCTTTAATTATAAAATACCCTTTTTAACTCTGGTAATACATTTGACTTGAAATCTACCTTGTCAGGTATTATTATAGCCACTACAGCCTACTTTAGCTTAGTGTTTTCATAGTATGTAATTTTCAACATTTTAGTTTCAGCCACTATGTCTTTTTTTTTTAATGTGTTTCTTATAAGCAACATATAATGTGGTCTTACTTCATCATCTGGTCTGACAATCTTTGCCTTTTCATGAAGAATCTTAATTCAAACATATAAAATTAATAATGGATTTGTCTGGGTTAAGACTCCTGTCTTGGTATTTGGTTTTAATTTATCCCATTTGTTTTTGTTTTTGATTTTTTTTTTGTTCATCCTCTTGAACAATTTTATACAGGTTTCCTGGTTAAATATTTTATTCTTCTTCATTAACAATCTTGTCTCTTATTTTCCTGGCAATACCTTTTTTTTAAAAAATAATTTTTTATACAATTTTTAAAAGTTACTTTCCATTTACAGTTATTACAAAATATTGGCTATATTCCCCGTGTTGTACAATACCTCTTTGATCCTATCTTACACCCAATAGTTTGTACCTCCCACTCCCCTATCCCTACATTACCCTTCACCTCTCCCACTGGTAACCACTAGTTTATTCTCTTTATCTGTGAGTCTGCTTATTTTTTTAATATTCACCAGTTTGTTGTATCTTTTAGATTCCACATATAAGTCATCTCATACCATATTTGTCTCTCTGTCTCACTTGTTTTACTTAGCATAATGCTCTCCAAGTCCATCCATGTTGCTGCAAATGACAAAATTCTGATCATTTTTATGGCTCAGTAGTATTCCATTGTGTGTATATATATACCATATCTTCTTTATCCATTCATCTGTTGATGGACACTTAGGCTGCTACCATATCTTGGCAATTGTAAATAATGCTGCTATGAACATTGGGGTACATGTATCTCTTCAAATTAGTGTTTTTGTTTTTATTTCTTTGGTTTTTGTCCTCTGCCTATTTGTGGTGAGTGTACCCTTTATTGACTTATTATCTATATATTTTTGAGTTTGCTATGCTAGAGATATTAATATATAATAATATGATATTTCATAATCATATTACAAAACATCAAATCATATCACAGTAAAATATATTTACTTCCCTTCAAATATTTGTGGACATCTTATATTTTACTTCCTTCTGTATTATAAACCCTCTAACATATTTTACTCTAAAGAGTCACTAGGTTTTTAACAATTTAAAAAATCTAAATATAAAAATACAAATACTAAAACAATGATGTTCTGTTATTTCCCTAGAGATATTCTTTTTCTGGGTCTTCATCACATATATAAATCTGGCTTTTTATCTGTTAGTTTTCCATTCCACTTGAAGAATTTAGTTTAACCATTTATTATAGTGCATTTACTAGATGCAAATACTTTCAGGCTTTGTCTGGAAATGTCCTTTAAAATCCATTAAAATTTAAGCAATATTTTTACTGAATATAAAAGTGTAGCTAAAAATTAGTATTTATTTTCTATTTATTTATGTTTTATTTTTTATTTATTTATGTTTTCCCTGATGGGATGTTGACATCATTAGTCACTCGTTTTGTTGTTCTACTATATGTAATGAGTATTTTTAGCCTTGTCCCTTAAGATTTATCCTTTTTTGGTTTTAAATAATTAATTTATAACATGCTGTGTGTGGTTTTATTTGTATATTATTTGCTTGGAGTTTTGCTGAATTTCTTGCACATATACAATAATATCTTTCATCAATCTGGAAATCCCCAACTCTTTATTTCTTCAAAGAGTTCTTCTGATATATCCTATCTTTCCTCTCCTTCTTGGATACTAGTTAGATACTAGATACAAGTTTTTCATTTGCTAATGTAACACATATCAGCCATGCTCTATTCTTCTTTGTTTCTCACTCTTTTTTCTCTTTCTGTTCCCCTTTGACTAGTTATTTTCAACCTGTCTTCAAGTTTTCTGGCCTTCCTATTTCAAATCCAGTCTGAAGTTAAGGCTATCTAGTGGAAAATATTCAAAATGAAACACAGAGAGGAAAGAATAAGGCAGCACAGAACAAGTGCAAAGTGGTGAAAAAGTTTAGCCTGCATACAATTTGATTTATAGGGGAAAAGGAGAGAAGAAAATGGAGTAGAAGTAATATCTGAAGATATATTCACCAAGAATTTTCTAAAACTGAAGAAAGATACCAAAACACAGATTCATAAAGCATTGTGAACACCAAGTAGTATAAATGAAAATAAAATGACATCTATAAACATCATAGTAAAATATTTGGGAAAAACAGGGAAAATATTCAAGAAAACAATTTTTTAAAGACAGTATTTTAAATTAAGAACCAGTAAAACTGACATCTGACTTCTCAGCAAAATCAGTGGAATCCAGAAGACAGTGGAATTATATCATTAAAGCAGTGCAATAAATATAAAATTCTACAAGTAGTAATCTTCAAAAATTAAGATATTTTATAATACTTTAAAACAAACAAAAATAAAAGTAATGTTTCATCAGCATTCCTATACTACAACACAATTCTGTAGAGTGAAGGAAAAATGATCCCAGTCAGATATGGGGATTAAGGGGAAAAAAGTGTACTTGACAAGGAATTGAATGTCAGGGTAGACAAGTTTGAAATTTTTAAATTAATGTGCCAAGTAGATGAATGGGTTGATAAAATGAATTTAAAGCAGACAAAGATAAATTAACAGAGAACTAATATACAAAGGAGATAGCTGTATAAAGGGAATAGAAACAATTATTCTACTACTTTATATTTTTAACTATCCCAACTTTAAAAAGTGATGAGATTATGTGAATTGAAAGGGACCATTCGTTTTCAGGGAAGTGAAATGTTGAGGAGCAATGTCCAGGCTGCCAGTATTTTGTTCCAGGGAAAGTTAATGAAAAGTGAAGCGGGTTGAAACCAATCTTATTTTTTTGGTTTTTTGTTTAATTAAAGTGCATTTTAAATAGTTGATAATAAACAAAGGGAAGGGAAGCACAATAGCAAAATAAAAGCAAAACTCTCATAGCTTTCTGAAAATTTTCTTCAAAATATGTCTGGTTTAGTACCTTCTGATTTACTCATATCCAAGATGAGAGATGGGTCTCAAAATTTCAAGTTTGTTTTCTTAAGTCCATTAGTGTCCATTTATTGGATTCTGTTGAAATGTGACACTAGTGTTGCCCACCCTTACTTAATTGCACTCTCCATAACTACCAGCTGATCTACTTGACAATCTAAAATCGTCATCATTCTTACGATACTAAAGTTTTGACTGCATTTATCTCTACATTCAGTATTTCTCAGGTGGATCAACCTCCCAGAATGCAATGTTACATTATTGGCCCCTCTCACTCACATCCTGTCTTGTTTCTTAAAGTGTCACCACACAGGGACATAAAATAAAAGATCTACTAATAAAGGATAGGTACAAAATCCATTTTTGAAGAAAAGTGTGGCTGCCATACAGCAGCAATTGCAAGAGAGGTGTGGCTATTTGGGTTTGTAACCAGCTTGAAGGCAGTAGAAAACCCTTTTTTTTTCCAAGCAGCAAAATTTCTGTATAGATTAATTAGTCAATTGTATCCTTTATTTATTGCCTATAAAATGTATTTATCTATGAAACCTTGAAAAAATGTTTAACACTTTTCATTATATCTGTGCCTTTGTGTGCCTTAATTTATCATTTTTCAAGTGTATTTAAAATATGTCTTTTATCTCATTTGATTCTTACTCAATGCTCTGAGATAAACTAAGTGTTACTAGCCACATTTTAAACATAAAGAAACTAGAGACTAGTGAGATTTTAATAGCTTGCCCTGGTGAAAGAAAGAAAACGGGATTGCAGTGGTTGTTGTCATTTCTATTGGGTTGGCCAAAACGTTCATTTGGGCTTTTCTGAAACATCTACTCCTGCCTCTCTGTCTTAAGAATAAAATGAGACCAACTGCTTTTTTTGAAACATATTTGGATAAAATATAGTTCCAGTTTTTAAAGTCTATACTTCTAATTGCATCTATTGATATTGTCATTTAATTTGCTTTTAGTAGGCTACAGTTTGAATATATGGGAGACTTTTTGTGTATTCTTATGTTTCGATTATTTCCCCCAGGATTCCTTCCTTCCAGAGTATGATCTTATTTAATCAAAGAGAAATAGTCCATCATCTCAGTACTTAACCCTAATATAATGTGCATGATCAGCAAACAATATATAAAACATGATGCCAATATAATATATTACTGGTTTCTATCATGAGAATAATGTTATGGAAAAGTAGCAACGGCAATGTTTTACTGAGTGCTTACTATGTGTCAGAATATTTTTATGTCTTTTACATACATTAGATCATTTAATTCTAAAAAAAAAAGAGCAAAATAAATTAGAAAGGTATTATTGATTGGTATCCATCCTCTAGAGATGAGGAGTCATTGGGAGGAAAGCAAATAATTTGCCCAAGGTCATCCAGCTAGTAAGGACAAGGTTAGGATCAAAACCTAGGCAGTCTGACCCCTGCTCCTCTACCTTCACACTCATCCACATTTCCATGTCCAGCTCCCAAATCTGCTTCTCCCCAACTTGTCTTATAAGCAGATTGAAAAGGAATTCCTTGATACTCCTATAAACCTCAGCAGTTTCCTCTAGGTTGCAACAAGATGTGTTGTATTTCCTGTTTTTTGGCTTCATCACACTAAGCTCCTTGACCTTATTTATACTTTGCAACCCAAGCACATCCTTAGGTAAGAATTCTTACTCAATAAACTATGGTTGAATAATAAATGATAGGATGAACACATTATCAAATTTTATTGAACATCTGCTATGTACTGGGCATGATCTAGATACAGTGAAAGCAGTATTAAACAAAAAACTAGCAAAATATTTTGTTGCCATGGAGATTATAATTGTTCCAAAGGTCTTAAACAGCTTCATATGATCCTGAAAGACTAAATCCTATTTCAAATTAGTTGAGTTTCCTGGCATCTGAGGCTGAAATAGACAATATTTACTAGTTTCAAAATGATACAAATGTCAGTTCATTTAATTTTTTTAAAAGTCTAAACCTGAGAACCAAGCTTGTCAAGATGGTGCAACATAAGTCTTTCTCCATACAGTTTAATTAGACTTTGTTAAGTAGAGTCATCTGTGCTTTTACTTACCACTTTTTTTATCCCACATTAAATAGGGTTACTCTGCTGTCCTTATCTACTTTTTCTTTCTGTATTTTGTTTCCACTCTGTATAAACACCTAGTCTTTGACTATTTCAAGTCAATCATAAATTTAGTTTAAAAAAATCTTCTTCTGTATGATCAAACCTATTTGAAGTGCAGGAATCAGAAATCATCCTGGTCGATCTTACAGTTTTTGTCAGAACCGAATTTACCTCTGAGAAGGGAGCTAAGTGATTCATTGAAATATTATAGAGTTGTCTCCTAAAAACCTCAGTATACTTGTGTGATTCAACTCATCACAAAAATCATCTATTATTTTAAAAATATATGTACTTACCAAAGGAAATAATTCATTATATCATCTCTGAATAGATAAGTTCAGTTTTTACTACCTTTAATATCACTTGTATATATATGAACGTTTGCTAATTTATTTATAAAAATACATTTTAAAAAATGCTTTAATTTTTCTATGCTTTGTCATTTTACGTTCTATAGCAATAGGGTGCTACAAACTACGAGCCAAATTATGTGTCTGAATTTACTTAGAGTTTGTGTACTTTCTGTGATATCTTGTGTTTTCTTTCTTTTTAAAGTTATCTAGTTGATTCCCGTTGGTGTGTTGAAAGACTTGCCATTTCTCAACCATATAATTTTAGGCCTTTTACTTAATATTGTAATGGCTTATTCCTTACTACCACCACTAATGTAGAGATAATAATACTTGCCTCAAAAGGTTATGGAAAATGAGTCATAATATTAAACAACTAAATGTGTGAAGTATTGCCTAACATGTAGTTAAGTATTTATTAAATCTAGTTTTATTTTCATATCCTGATTTCATTCATTCATTCATGAAATCTTTTTGGATAACTTTTCATGCCAAGAACTGCATAATGGTTGGAAATTAAAAAAAAAAAAA
>NW_020838653.1:0-10998 GCF_003676395.1 Aethalodelphis obliquidens
TGCCTCCTTTATCAAAGATAAGGTGACCATATGTGCGTGGGTTTATCTCTGGGCTTTCTATCCTGTTCCATTGATCTATATTTCTGTTTTTGTGCCACTACCATACTGTCTTGATTACTATAGGTTTGTAGTATAGTCTGACGTCAGGGAGCCTGATCCCTCCAGTTCCGTTTTTCTTTCTCAAGATTGCTTTGGCTATTTGCGGTCTTTTGCGTTTCCATACAAATTGTGAAATTTTTTGTTCTAGTTTTGTGAAAAATGCCAGTGGTAATTTGATAGAGATTGCATTGAATGTGTAGATTGCTTTGGGTAGTAGAGTCATTTTCACAATGTTGATTCTTCCAATCCAAGAACATGGTATATCTCTCCATCTATTTGTATCATCTTTAATTTCTTTCGTCAGTGTCTTATAATTTTCTGCATACAGGACTTTTGTCTCCTTAGGTAGGTTTATTCCTAGATATTTTATTCTTTTTGTTGCAATGGTAAATGGGAGTGTTTTCTTGATTTCACTTTCAGATTTTTCATCATTAGTGTATAGGAATGCTGGAGATTTTTGTGCATTAATTTTGTATCCTGCTACTTTACCAAATTCATTGATTAGCTCTAGTAGTTTTCTGGTAGCATCTTTAGGATTCTCTATGTATAGTATCATGTCATCTCCAAACAGTGACAGCTTTACTTCTTCTTTTCCGATTTGAATTACTTTTATTTCTTTTTCTTCTCTGATTGCTGTGCCTAAAACTTCCAAAACTATGTGAATAAGAGTGGTGAGAGTGGGCAGCCTTGTCTTGTTCCTGATCTTAGTGGAAATGCTTTCAGTTTTTCACCATTGAGGATGATGTTGGCTGTGGGTTTGTCATATATGGCCTTTATTATGTTGAGGAAAGTTCCCTCTATGCCTACTTTTTGCAGGGTTTTTATCATAAATGGGTGTTGAATTTTGTCGAAAGCTTTCTCTGCATCTATTGAGATGATCATTTGGTTTTTCTCCTTCAGTTTGTTAATATGGTGTATCACCTTTATTGATTTGCATATATTGAAGAATCCTTGCATTCCTGGAATAAACCCCACTTGATCATGGTGTATGATCCTTTTAATGTGCTGCTGGATTCTGTTTGCTAGTATTTTGTTGAGGATTTTTGCGTCTATGTTCATCAGTGATATTGGTCTGTAGTTTTCTTTCTTTGTGACATCTTTGGTTTTGGTATCAGGGTGATGGTGGCCTCTTAGAATGAGTTTGGGAGTGTTCGTCCCTCTGCTATATTTTGGAAGAGTTTGAGAAGGATAGGTGTTAGATGTTCTCTAAATGTGTGATAGAATTCGCCTGTGAAACCATCTGGTCCTGGGCTTTTGTTTGTTGGAAGATTTCTAATCACAGTTTCAATTTCAGTGCTTGTGATTGGTCTGTTCATAGTTTCTGTTTCTTCCTGGTTCAGTCTTGGAAGCTTGTGGATTTCTAAGAATTTGTCCATTTCTTCCAGGTTTCCATTTTATCCGCATAAAGTTGCTTGTAGTAATGTCTCATGATACTTTGTATTTCTGCAGTGTCAGTTGTTACTTCTCCTTTTTCATTTCTAATTCTATTGATTTGAGTCTTCTCCCTTCTTTTTTTTTTAAATTTATTTATTTATTTTTGGCTGTGTCTGGTCTTTTTTGCTACATGCGGGCTTTCTCTAGTTGTGGCGAGCGGGGGCTACTCTTCGTTGTGGTGTGTGGGCTTCTCATTGCAGTGGCTTCTCTTGTTGCAGAGCACAGGCTCTAGGGCACACAGGCTTCAGTAGTTGAGGCCCATGGGCTCAGAAGTTGGGGCTCGCGGACTCTAGAGTGCAGGTTCAGTAGTTGTGGCTTCTGGGCTTAGTTGCTCCTCGGCATGTGGGATCTTCCTGGACCAGAGATCGAACCCGTGTCACCTGCATTGGCAGGCGGATTCTTAACCACTGCGCAACCAGGGAAGCCCTCCCTTTTTTTCTTGATGAGTCTGGCTAATGGTTTATCAATTTTGTTTATCTTCTCAAAGAACCAGCTTTTAGTTTTATTGATCTTTGCTATCGTTACCTTCATTTCTTTTTCATTTAGTTCTGATCTGATCTTTATGATTTCTTTCCTTCTGCTAACTTTGCGGTTTTTTGTTCTTCTTTCTCTAATTGCTTTAGGTGTAAGTTTAGGTTGTTTATTTGAGATGTTTCTTTTTTCTTGAGGTAGGATTGTTTTGCTATAAACGACCCTCTTAGAACTGCTTTTGCTGCATCCCATAGGTTTTGGGTCATCGTGTTTTCATTGTCATTTGTTTCTAGGTATTTTTTGATTTCCTCTTTGATTTCCTCAGTGATCTCTTGGTTATTAAGTAGTGTATTGTTTAGCCTCCATGTGTTTGTATTTTTTACAGATTTTTTCCTGTAATTGATATCTAGTCTCATAGTGTTGTGGTCGGAAAAGATACCTGCTATGATTTCAATTTTCTTAAATTTACCAAGGCTTGATTTGTGACCCAAGATATGATCTCTCCTGGAGAGTGTTCCATGAGCACTTGAGAAGGATGTGTATTCTGTTGTTTTTGGATGGAATGTCCTATAAATATCAATTAAATCTACCTTGTTTAATGTATCATTTAAAGCTTGTGTTTCCTTATTTATTTTCATTTTGGATGCTCTGTCCATTGGTGAAAGTGGGTGTTAAAGTCCCCTAATATGATAGTGTTGCTGTCAATTTCCCCTTTTATGGCTGTTAGTATTTGCCTTATGTAGTGAGGTGTTCCTATGTTGGGTGCATAAATATTTACAATTGTTATATCTTCTTCTTGGATCGATCTCTTGATCATTATGTAGTGTCCTTCTTTGTGTCTTGTAATAGTCTTTATTTTAAAGTCTGTTTTGTCTGATATGAGAATTGCTACTCCAGCTTTCTTTTATTTCCATTTGCCTCGAATATCTTTTTCCATCCCCTCACTTTTAATCTGTATGTGTCCCTAGGTCTGAAGTGGGTCTCATGTAGACAGCATATACTTGGGTCTTATTTTTGTATACATTCAGCCAGTCTATGTCTTCTGGTTGGAGTATTTAATCCATTTACATTTAAGGTAATTATCGATATGTATGTTTCTGTTCACATTTTCTTAATTGTTTTGGGTTTGTTATTGTAGGTCTTTTCCTTCTCTTGTGTTTCCTGCCTAGAGAATTTCTTCTAGCATTTGTTGTAAAGCTGGTTTGGTAATGCTGAATTCTCTTAGCTTTTGCTTGTCTGTAAAGGTTTTAATTTCTCCATCAAATCTGAATGAGATCCTTGCTGGGTAGAGTAATCTTGGTTGCAGGTTTTTCTCCGTCATCACTTTAAATACGTCCTGCCACTCCCTTCTGGCTTGCAGAGTTTCTGCTGAAAGATCAGCTGTTAACCTTATGGGGATTCCCTTGTGTGTTATTTGTTGTTTTTCCCTTGCTGCTTTTAGTATGTTTTCTTTGTATTTAATTTTTGACAGTTTGATTAATATGTGTCTTGACGTATTTCTCCTTGGATTTATCCTATATGGGACTCTCTGTGCTTCCTGGACTTGATTAACTATTTCCTTTCCCATATTAAGGAAGTTTTCGCCTATAATCTCTTCAAATATATTCTCAGTCCCTTTCTCTTTCTCTTCTTCTTCTGGGACCTCTATAATTCGAATTTTAGTGCGTTTAGTGTTGTCCCAGAAGTCTCTGAGACTGTCCTCAGTTCTTTTCCTTCTTTTTCTTTATTCTGCTCTGCAGTAGTTATTTCTACTATTTTATCTTCCAGGTCACTTCTCCGTTCTTCTGCCTCAGTTATTCTGCTGTTGATTCCTTCTAGAGAATTTTTAATTTCATTTATTGTGTTGTTCATCGTTGTTTGTTTACTCTTTAGTTCTTCTGGGTCCTTGTTAAACATTTCTTGTATTTTCTCTATTCTGTTTCCAAGATTTTGGATCATCTTTACTATCATTATTCTGAATACTTTTTCAGGTAGGCTGCCTATTTTCTCTTCATTTGTTAGGTCTGATAGGTTTTTAACTTGCTCCTTCATCTGCTGTGTTTCTTTCTGTCTTCTCATTTTGCTTAACTTACTGTGTTTGAGGTCTCCTTTTCGCAGGCTGCAGGTTCGTTGTTCCTGTTGTTTTTGGTGTCTATCCCTAGTGGCTAAGGTTGGTTCCGTGGGTTGTGTAGGTTTTCTGTTGGATGGGACTCGTGCCTGTGTTCTGGTGGATGAGGCTGGATCTTGTCTTTCTGGTGGGCAGGTCCATGTCTGGTGGTGTGTTTTGGGGTGTCTGTGGCCTTATTATGATTTTAGGCAGCCTCTCTGCTAATGGATGGGGTTGTGTTCCTGTCTTGCTAGTTGTTTGGCATAGGGTGTCCAGCACTGTAGCTTGCTGGTCATTGAGTGAAGCTGGGTCTTGGCGTTGAGATGGAGATCTTTGGAAGATTTTTGCCATTTGATCTTATGTGGAGCTGGGAGGTCTCTTGTGGACCAGTGTCCTGAAGTTGGCTCTCCCACCTCAGCAGCACAGCACTGACTCCTGGCTGGAGCACCAAGAGCCTTTCATCCACACTGCTCAGAATAAAATGGAGAAAAAATAGAAAGAAAGATAAAATAAAATAAAATGAAGTTATTAAAATAAAAATAATTATTAAGAAAAAATTTTAAAAAAACGGACAGACAGAACCCTAGGACAAATGGTAAAAGCAAAGCTATACAGACAAAATCACACACAGAAGCATATACATACACACTCACAAAAAGAGAAAAAGGGGAAAAAAAATATATCTTTGGCTCCCAAAGTCCACCTCCTCAATTTGCGATGATTCGTTGTTTGTTCAGGTATTTCACAGATGCAGGGTACATCCAGTTCATTGCGGGGATTTAATTCGCTGCTCCTGAGGCTGCTGGGAGAAATTCCCTTACTCTTTGTTGTCACAGCTCCCGGGTTCAGGTTTGGATTTGGCCCCGCCTCTGTGTGTAGGTCGCCTGAGGGCGTTGTTCTTTGCTCAGACAGGACGGGGTTAAAGGAGCAGCTGATTCGGGGGCTCTGGCTCACTCAGGCCGGGGGGAGGGAGGGGTACAGATGCAGGGAGAGCCTGCGGCGGCAGAGGCCAGCGTGACATTGCAACAGCCTGAGGCGCGCCGTGCGTTCTCCCGGGGAGGTTGTCCCTGATCACAGGACCCTGGCAGTGGCGGGCTGTACAGGCTCCCGGGAGCGGGGGTGTGCAGAGTGACCTGTGCTTGCAACAGGCTTCTTGGTGGCGGCAGCAGCAACCTTAGCGTCCCATGCCTACGCGCTGATTGCCGCGGCTCATGCCCGTCTCTGGAGTTAAGCGGCACTTTTAATCCCCTCTCCTCACGCACCAGGAAACAAAGAGGGAAGAAAAAGTCTCTTGCCTCTTCAGGAGGTCCAGACTTTTTCCCGGACTCCCTACCGGCTAGCCGAGGCGCACTAGCCCCCTTCAGGCTGTGTTCACGCAGCCAACCCCAGTCCTCTCCCTGGGATCTGACCTGCCAAGCCCGAGCCTCAGCTCCCAGCCCCCCACCCGCCCCATTGGGTGAGCAGACAAGCCTCTCAGGCTGGTGAGTGCTGGTCGGCACCGATCCTGTGTGGGAACCTCTCCACTGTGCCTTCTGCACCCCCGTTGCTGCGCTCTTCTCTGTGGCTCTGAAGCTCCCCTCCTCCGCCACCCGCAGTCTCCTCCTGCGAACAGGCTTCCTAGTGTGTGGAAACCTTTCCTCCTTCATAGCTCCCTCCCAGTGGTTGAGGTCCCGTCCCTATTCTTTTGTCTCTGTTTTTTCTTTTTTCTTTTGCCCTACCCAGGTACGTGGGGAGTTTCTTGCCTTTTGGGAGGTCTGAGGTCTTCTGCCAGAGTTCAGTAGGTGTTGTATAGGAGCTGTTCCATGTGTAGATGTATTTGTAGAGAGGAAGGTCATCTCCGCGTCTTACTCTTCCACCATCTTGAAGCTCCCGGTGTAGTTTTAGTTTTGATTTGCGTATCTCTAATAATTAGCGATGTTGAGCATCGTTTCGTGGGTCTGTCGGCCACCTCTATGTTGTTTTTGGAGAGATGTCTATTTAGGTCTTCTGCTTTTTGTTTGTTTCTTTTTTTGGCTCTGCCATGTGGCTTGTGGGATCTTAGTTCCCTGATCAGCAATTAAACCCTGGCCTTCAGCAGTGAAACCACTAACCACTGTTTGTTTTCTTGTTGAGTTGTATGAACTGTTTGTATATTTTGAAAGTTAAGCTCTTGTCAGTTGCATTGTTTGCACATGTTTTCTCCCATTCTGTAGGTTGTCTTTTTGTTTTGTTCATGATTTCCTTTGCTGTGCAAAAGCTTGTAAGTTTGATTAGGTCTTATTTGTTTATTTTTGTTTTTATTTCTATTGCCTTGGGAGACTGACCTGAGAAAACATTGGTATGATTTATGTCAGAGAATGTTTTGCCTGTGATCTCTTCTAGGAGTTTTATTGTGTCATGTCTTAACATTGAAGCCTTTAACCATTTTGAGTTTATTTTTGTGTGTGGTGAGAGTGTTCTGACTTCTTCGGTTTACACACGACTGTCCCACTTTCCCAACACCACTTGCTGAAGAGACTGTCTTTTCCCCTTTGTATTAAGGCAGAATAATATTGCATTGTATGTATACACTGCATTTTGTTTATCCAGTCATCTGTTGATGGGCATTTGGTTTGTTTCACCTTTTGGCTATCGTGAATAATGCTGCTAAGAACATTCACTGTAAGTCTGTTTTTCTGTTTTAAGTCCCTACTTTCAATTCTCTGGAGTATATATTTAGAAATGGAATTGCTGCATCATATGGTAATTCTATGTTTAACTTTTTGAGAAACTGTTGAATTGTTTTTCACAGTAGTTGCACCATTTTACATTCCCACCAGCAGTGTATCAATACAGGAGTTCCAGTTTCTCCATATCCTTGCTAATACTTGTTATTTTCCTTTTCTTCTTTTTTTTAACAATAGCCATCCTAATGTGTGGCAAGCGGTATCTCATAGTTTTACCTACGTTTCCCTAATGACTAGTAATGCTGAGCATCTTTTCATGTGCTATTGTCCATTTATTCTTTGGAGAAATGTCTGTTTAAATCCTTTGTTTATTTTATTTTATATTTTTGGCTGTGCCACATGTCAAGTGGGATCTTAGTTCCCTGACCAGGGGTCGAACCCATGCCCCCTGTAGTAGAAGTGCAGAGTCCTAACCACTGGACCACCCGGAAAGTCCCACTTTGTCCATTTTTTGAGTTGTCTTTTTGTTGAGTTGTAAGAGTTCTTTATATATTCTGGATACTAGACATTTATTAGATATATGATTTGCAAATATTTTTTCCTATTCTATGGGCTGTCATCACTTCAATAGTGTTCTTTGCAGCATGAACTTTTTTTTTTTTTTTTTTGCGGTACGCGGGCCTCTCACCGTTGTGGCCTCTCCCGTTGCGGAGCACAGGCTCCGGACGCGCAGGCGCAGCGGCCATGGCTCATGGGCCCAACCACTCGGCGGCATGTGGGATCCTCCCGGACCGGGGCACGAACCCATGTCCCCTGCATCGGCAGGCGGACTCCCAACCACTGCGCCACCAGGGAAGCCCCAGCATGAACTTTTTAATGAAATCCATTTTATCTTTTTTATTTTATTGTGCTTTAAGTGTTATATATCAAGGAAACTGTGGCGTAATCCATGGTCACAAAAATTTACACCTATGTTTTTTTCTAAGATTTTATAGTTTTAGCTTTTACATTTAGGTCTTTGATTCATTTTGAATTAACGTTTGTATTCAGTTTGAGGAAGGTGTCCATATTCATTCTTTTGCTGGTGGATATCTACTTGCTCTGGCACCATTTGTTAAAAAGACTATTCTTTTCCCATTGAATTGTCTTGGGACCACAGTAAAAAAAAAAAACCAGCTGACATAGATGTATGGATGTACTTCTGAACTCTCAATTCTATTCTATTGGTCTATATGTGTATCCTTATGACATACTGTCTTGATTACTGTAGATTTGTACTTTTAAGTTTTCAAACTGGTAATTGTGAGTCTTCCAACTTTGTTAATATGGACTATTACATTGATTATTATATGTTGAACCAATTTTGCCTTTCTGAATAAATTCCACTTGGTCATTGTTTATAATTTCTTATATTCTGCTGGATTTGATTTGGTAGTATTTTCTTGAGGATTTTCCATCTGTGTTCATAAAGGATATTGGTCGTTTTCTTGTGATGTCTTTGTCTGGTTTTGATGTCAAGGTAATACTGGCTGCATAGAATGAGTTGAGAAATGTTTCTTTCTTTTCTGTTTTTTGGAAGAGTTTGAAAAGAATTGATGTTGATTCTCCTTTATGTTTGCTATAATTCATCAGTTGTAGTAAGTTGAATAGTATTCCCCAGAATTCATGTCCACCCAGAAACTCAGTGTTATTTGAAATAAGGTAACCCAGAAACTCAGTGTTATCTTAATTGAAATAGTGAGATCATACTAGATTAAGGTAGGCCCTAAATCCAAAGATTTGTGTCCTTATAACAAGAGAATAGGACAAAAAGGCACATGCTGAAAAGGAGGCCCTGTGAAGAGATGGAGGCAGAGACTGGAGTGATGCTGCTATAAGCCAAGCAATGCCGAGAGCTACCAGAATCTAGGAAGAAGGAAGGAAGGAGTCTTCCCTAGAGTCATAAGGAAGCATGACGTAGCTGACAATTTGATTTCAAATTTCTAACCTCGAGAACTGTAAGAGAATACATTTCTGTTCTTTTAAGCCACTGAGTTTGTGGTAATTTATTATAGCAGCTCTAGGGAAGTAGTATACTAATAAAGCTATCTGGTCTTGGGCTTTTCTTTATGGGAAGTTTTTTGATTATTAATTCAATCTCTTTACCTATAAAAAAGGCCTATTCAGGGCTTCCCTGGTGGCGCAGTGGTTGAGAGTCCGCCTGCCGATGCAGGGGACATGGGTTCGTGCCCCGGTCCAGGAGGATCCCACATGCTGTGGAGCGGCTGGGCGCGTGAGCCGTGGCCGCTGGGCCTGCACCTCAGGAGCCTGTGCTCCGCAACGGGAGAGGCCACAGCAGTGAGGGTCACGCGTACGCCAAAAAAAAAAAAGGCCTGTTTATATTCTGTATTCCTTCTTGAGTCGGTTTCAGTGCTTTGTGTCTTTCCAGAAATTTGTCAATTTCATCTACGTTGTTCTCATTTGTTGGTATATAATTGTTCATAGTATCCTTAGAATCCTTTTTTTTTTTGGTTTTTTTAAATTTTTCTTAGAATCCTTTTTATTTCTGTAAGGTAAGTGGTATCACTCTGCTTTCTTTCCTGATTTTAGTGATTTTGAGTCTTTTCTTCTTTTCTTTGTCAGTCTAGCTAAAGGTTTGTCAATTTTGTTGATCATTTCAAAGAACCAACTTTCAGTTTCATTGATTTTTCTCTGTTTTTCTATTCTCTACTTCCTTTATCCAGACTCTTTATTATTCCCTTCTGCTTGCTTTGGGTTTACTTTGCTCTTTTTTTCCTCCTAGTTTATTAAAGTGGCACCTTAGGTTATTGCTTAGAGATCTTTTTTTTTTTTTACATCTTTATTGGAGTATAATTGCTTTACAATGGTGTGTTAGTTTCTGCTTGACAACAAAGTGAATCAGTTATACATATACATATGTTCCCATATCTCTTCCCTCTTGCATCTCCCTCCCTCCCACCCTCCCTATCCCACTGTGCTATGCGGCTGCTTCCCACTACCTATCTATTTCACGTTTGGTAGTGTATATATGTCCATGTCTCTCTCTTGCTTTGTCACGGCTTACCCTTCCCCCTCCCCATATCCTCAAGTCCATTCTCTAGTAGGTCTGTGTCTTTATTCCTGTCTTACCCCTAGGTTCTTCATGACGTTTTCTTCTTCTTAAATTCCATATATATGTGTTAGCGTACGGTATTTGTCTTTCTCTTTCTGACTTACTTCACTCTGTATGACAGACTCTAGGTCTATCCACCTCATTACAAATAGCTCAATTTTGTTTCTTTTTATGGCTGAGTAATACTCCGTTGTATATATGTGTCACATCTTCTTTATCCATTCATCCAATGATGGACACTTAGGTTGTTTCCATCTCCAGTCATTGTAAATAGAGTTGCAATGAACATTTTGGTACATGACTCTTTTTGAATTATGGTTTTCTCAGGGTATATGCCCAGTAGTGGGATTGCTCGGTCATATAGTAGTTCTATTTGTAGTTTTTTAAGGAACCTCCATACTGTTCTCCACAGCGGCTGTATCAATTTACATTCCCACCAACAGTTCAAGAGGGTTCCCTTTTGTCCACACCCTCTCCAGCATTTATTGTTTCTAGATTTTTTGATGATGGCCATTCTGACTGGTGTGAGATGATACCTCATTGTAGTTTTGATTTGCATTTATGTAATGATTAATGATGTTCAGCATTCTTTCCTGTGTTTGTTGGCAGTCTGTATATCTTCTTTGGAGAAATGTCTATTTAGATCTTCTGCCCATTTTTGGATTGGGTTGTTTGTTTTTTTGTTATTAAGCTGCATGAGCTGCTTATAAAATTTGGAGATTAATCCTTTGTCAGTTGCTTCATTTGCAAATATTTTCTCCCATTCTGAGGGTTGTCTTTTGGTCTTGTTTATGGTTTCCTTTGCTGTGCAAAAGCTTTGAAGTTTCCTTAGGTCCCATTTGTTTATTTTTGTTTTTATTTCCATTTGTCTAGGAGATGGGTCAAAAAGGATCTTGCTGTGATTTATGTCATAGAGTGTTCTGCCTATGTTTTCCTCTAAGAGTTTTATAGTGTCTGGCCTTACATTTAGGTCTTAAATCCATTTTGAGCTTATTTTTGTGTATGGTGTTAGGGAGTGATCTAATCTCATACTTTTACATGTATCTGTCCAGTTTTCCCAGCACCACTTATTGAAGAGGCTGTCCTTTCTCCACTGTATATTCCTGCCTCCTTTATCAAAGATAAGGTGACCATATGTGCGTGGGTTTATC
>NW_020838654.1:0-10998 GCF_003676395.1 Aethalodelphis obliquidens
GATAAACCCACGCACATATGGTCACCTTATCTTTGATAAAGGAGGCAGGAATATACAGTGGAGAAAGGACAGCCTCTTCAATAAGTGGTGCTGGGAAAACTGGACAGATACATGTAAAAGTATGAGATTAGATCACTCCCTAACACCATACACAAAAATAAGCTCAAAATGGATTTAAGACCTAAATGTAAGGCCAGACACTATAAAACTCTTAGAGGAAAACATAGGCAGAACACTCTATGACATAAATCACAGCAAGATCCTTTTTGACCCATCTCCTAGACAAATGGAAATAAAAACAAAAATAAACAAATGGGACCTAAGGAAACTTCAAAGCTTTTGCACAGCAAAGGAAACCATAAACAAGACCAAAAGACAACCCTCAGAATGGGAGAAAATATTTGCAAATGAAGCAACTGACAAAGGATTAATCTCCAAATTTTATAAGCAGCTCATGCAGCTTAATAACAAAAAAACAAACAACCCAATCCAAAAATGGGCAGAAGATCTAAATAGACATTTCTCCAAAGAAGATATACAGACTGCCAACAAACACAGGAAAGAATGCTGAACATCATTAATCATTACATAAATGCAAATCAAAACTACAATGAGGTATCATCTCACACCAGTCAGAATGGCCATCATCAAAAAATCTAGAAACAATAAATGCTGGAGAGGGTGTGGACAAAAGGGAACCCTCTTGAACTGTTGGTGGGAATGTAAATTGATACAGCCGCTGTGGAGAACAGTATGGAGGTTCCTTAAAAAACTACAAATAGAACTACTATATGACCGAGCAATCCCACTACTGGGCATATACCCTGAGAAAACCATAATTCAAAAAGAGTCATGTACCAAAATGTTCATTGCAACTCTATTTACAATGACTGGAGATGGAAACAACCTAAGTGTCCATCATTGGATGAATGGATAAAGAAGATGTGACACATATATACAACGGAGTATTACTCAGCCATAAAAAGAAACAAAATTGAGCTATTTGTAATGAGGTGGATAGACCTAGAGTCTGTCATACAGAGTGAAGTAAGTCAGAAAGAGAAAGACAAATACCGTACGCTAACACATATATATGGAATTTAAGAAGAAGAAAACGTCATGAAGAACCTAGGGGTAAGACAGGAATAAAGACACAGACCTACTAGAGAATGGACTTGAGGATATGGGGAGGGGGAAGGGTAAGCCGTGACAAAGCAAGAGAGAGACATGGACATATATACACTACCAAACGTGAAATAGATAGGTAGTGGGAAGCAGCCGCATAGCACAGTGGGATAGGGAGGGTGGGAGGGAGGGAGATGCAAGAGGGAAGAGATATGGGAACATATGTATATGTATAACTGATTCACTTTGTTGTCAAGCAGAAACTAACACACCATTGTAAAGCAATTATACTCCAATAAAGATGTAAAAAAAAAAAAAGATCTCTAAGCAATAACCTAAGGTGCCACTTTAATAAACTAGGAGGAAAAAAAGAGCAAAGTAAACCCAAAGCAAGCAGAAGGGAATAATAAAGAGTCTGGATAAAGGAAGTAGAGAATAGAAAAACAGAGAAAAATCAATGAAACTGAAAGTTGGTTCTTTGAAATGATCAACAAAATTGACAAACCTTTAGCTAGACTGACAAAGAAAAGAAGAAAAGACTCAAAATCACTAAAATCAGGAAAGAAAGCAGAGTGATACCACTTACCTTACAGAAATAAAAAGGATTCTAAGAAAAATTTAAAAAAACCAAAAAAAAAAAGGATTCTAAGGATACTATGAACAATTATATACCAACAAATGAGAACAACGTAGATGAAATTGACAAATTTCTGGAAAGACACAAAGCACTGAAACCGACTCAAGAAGGAATACAGAATATAAACAGGCCTTTTTTTTTTTTGGCGTACGCGTGACCCTCACTGCTGTGGCCTCTCCCGTTGCGGAGCACAGGCTCCTGAGGTGCAGGCCCAGCGGCCACGGCTCACGCGCCCAGCCGCTCCACAGCATGTGGGATCCTCCTGGACCGGGGCACGAACCCATGTCCCCTGCATCGGCAGGCGGACTCTCAACCACTGCGCCACCAGGGAAGCCCTGAATAGGCCTTTTTTATAGGTAAAGAGATTGAATTAATAATCAAAAAACTTCCCATAAAGAAAAGCCCAAGACCAGATAGCTTTATTAGTATACTACTTCCCTAGAGCTGCTATAATAAATTACCACAAACTCAGTGGCTTAAAAGAACAGAAATGTATTCTCTTACAGTTCTCGAGGTTAGAAATTTGAAATCAAATTGTCAGCTACGTCATGCTTCCTTATGACTCTAGGGAAGACTCCTTCCTTCCTTCTTCCTAGATTCTGGTAGCTCTCGGCATTGCTTGGCTTATAGCAGCATCACTCCAGTCTCTGCCTCCATCTCTTCACAGGGCCTCCTTTTCAGCATGTGCCTTTTTGTCCTATTCTCTTGTTATAAGGACACAAATCTTTGGATTTAGGGCCTACCTTAATCTAGTATGATCTCACTATTTCAATTAAGATAACACTGAGTTTCTGGGTTACCTTATTTCAAATAACACTGAGTTTCTGGGTGGACATGAATTCTGGGGAATACTATTCAACTTACTACAACTGATGAATTATAGCAAACATAAAGGAGAATCAACATCAATTCTTTTCAAACTCTTCCAAAAAACAGAAAAGAAAGAAACATTTCTCAACTCATTCTATGCAGCCAGTATTACCTTGACATCAAAACCAGACAAAGACATCACAAGAAAACGACCAATATCCTTTATGAACACAGATGGAAAATCCTCAAGAAAATACTACCAAATCAAATCCAGCAGAATATAAGAAATTATAAACAATGACCAAGTGGAATTTATTCAGAAAGGCAAAATTGGTTCAACATATAATAATCAATGTAATAGTCCATATTAACAAAGTTGGAAGACTCACAATTACCAGTTTGAAAACTTAAAAGTACAAATCTACAGTAATCAAGACAGTATGTCATAAGGATACACATATAGACCAATAGAATAGAATTGAGAGTTCAGAAGTACATCCATACATCTATGTCAGCTGGTTTTTTTTTTTTACTGTGGTCCCAAGACAATTCAATGGGAAAAGAATAGTCTTTTTAACAAATGGTGCCAGAGCAAGTAGATATCCACCAGCAAAAGAATGAATATGGACACCTTCCTCAAACTGAATACAAACGTTAATTCAAAATGAATCAAAGACCTAAATGTAAAAGCTAAAACTATAAAATCTTAGAAAAAAACATAGGTGTAAATTTTTGTGACCATGGATTACGCCACAGTTTCCTTGATATATAACACTTAAAGCACAATAAAATAAAAAAGATAAAATGGATTTCATTAAAAAGTTCATGCTGGGGCTTCCCTGGTGGCGCAGTGGTTGGGAGTCCGCCTGCCGATGCAGGGGACATGGGTTCGTGCCCCGGTCCGGGAGGATCCCACATGCCGCCGAGTGGTTGGGCCCATGAGCCATGGCCGCTGCGCCTGCGCGTCCGGAGCCTGTGCTCCGCAACGGGAGAGGCCACAACGGTGAGAGGCCCGCGTACCGCAAAAAAAAAAAAAAAAAAGTTCATGCTGCAAAGAACACTATTGAAGTGATGACAGCCCATAGAATAGGAAAAAATATTTGCAAATCATATATCTAATAAATGTCTAGTATCCAGAATATATAAAGAACTCTTACAACTCAACAAAAAGACAACTCAAAAAATGGACAAAGTGGGACTTTCCGGGTGGTCCAGTGGTTAGGACTCTGCACTTCTACTACAGGGGGCATGGGTTCGACCCCTGGTCAGGGAACTAAGATCCCACTTGACATGTGGCACAGCCAAAAATATAAAATAAAATAAACAAAGGATTTAAACAGACATTTCTCCAAAGAATAAATGGACAATAGCACATGAAAAGATGCTCAGCATTACTAGTCATTAGGGAAACGTAGGTAAAACTATGAGATACCGCTTGCCACACATTAGGATGGCTATTGTTAAAAAAAAGAAGAAAAGGAAAATAACAAGTATTAGCAAGGATATGGAGAAACTGGAACTCCTGTATTGATACACTGCTGGTGGGAATGTAAAATGGTGCAACTACTGTGAAAAACAATTCAACAGTTTCTCAAAAAGTTAAACATAGAATTACCATATGATGCAGCAATTCCATTTCTAAATATATACTCCAGAGAATTGAAAGTAGGGACTTAAAACAGAAAAACAGACTTACAGTGAATGTTCTTAGCAGCATTATTCACGATAGCCAAAAGGTGAAACAAACCAAATGCCCATCAACAGATGACTGGATAAACAAAATGCAGTGTATACATACAATGCAATATTATTCTGCCTTAATACAAAGGGGAAAAGACAGTCTCTTCAGCAAGTGGTGTTGGGAAAGTGGGACAGTCGTGTGTAAACCGAAGAAGTCAGAACACTCTCACCACACACAAAAATAAACTCAAAATGGTTAAAGGCTTCAATGTTAAGACATGACACAATAAAACTCCTAGAAGAGATCACAGGCAAAACATTCTCTGACATAAATCATACCAATGTTTTCTCAGGTCAGTCTCCCAAGGCAATAGAAATAAAAACAAAAATAAACAAATAAGACCTAATCAAACTTACAAGCTTTTGCACAGCAAAGGAAATCATGAACAAAACAAAAAGACAACCTACAGAATGGGAGAAAACATGTGCAAACAATGCAACTGACAAGAGCTTAACTTTCAAAATATACAAACAGTTCATACAACTCAACAAGAAAACAAACAGTGGTTAGTGGTTTCACTGCTGAAGGCCAGGGTTTAATTGCTGATCAGGGAACTAAGATCCCACAAGCCACATGGCAGAGCCAAAAAAAGAAACAAACAAAAAGCAGAAGACCTAAATAGACATCTCTCCAAAAACAACATAGAGGTGGCCGACAGACCCACGAAACGATGCTCAACATCGCTAATTATTAGAGATACGCAAATCAAAACTAAAACTACACCGGGAGCTTCAAGATGGTGGAAGAGTAAGACGCGGAGATGACCTTCCTCTCTACAAATACATCTACACATGGAACAGCTCCTATACAACACCTACTGAACTCTGGCAGAAGACCTCAGACCTCCCAAAAGGCAAGAAACTCCCCACGTACCTGGGTAGGGCAAAAGAAAAAAGAAAAAACAGAGACAAAAGAATAGGGACGGGACCTCAACCACTGGGAGGGAGCTATGAAGGAGGAAAGGTTTCCACACACTAGGAAGCCTGTTCGCAGGAGGAGACTGCGGGTGGCGGAGGAGGGGAGCTTCAGAGCCACAGAGAAGAGCGCAGCAACGGGGGTGCAGAAGGCACAGTGGAGAGGTTCCCACACAGGATCGGTGCCGACCAGCACTCACCAGCCTGAGAGGCTTGTCTGCTCACCCAATGGGGCGGGTGGGGGGCTGGGAGCTGAGGCTCGGGCTTGGCAGGTCAGATCCCAGGGAGAGGACTGGGGTTGGCTGCGTGAACACAGCCTGAAGGGGGCTAGTGCGCCTCGGCTAGCCGGTAGGGAGTCCGGGAAAAAGTCTGGACCTCCTGAAGAGGCAAGAGACTTTTTCTTCCCTCTTTGTTTCCTGGTGCGTGAGGAGAGGGGATTAAAAGTGCCGCTTAACTCCAGAGACGGGCATGAGCCGCGGCAATCAGCGCGTAGGCATGGGACGCTAAGGTTGCTGCTGCCGCCACCAAGAAGCCTGTTGCAAGCACAGGTCACTCTGCACACCCCCGCTCCCGGGAGCCTGTACAGCCCGCCACTGCCAGGGTCCTGTGATCAGGGACAACCTCCCCGGGAGAACGCACGGCGCGCCTCAGGCTGTTGCAATGTCACGCTGGCCTCTGCCGCCGCAGGCTCTCCCTGCATCTGTACCCCTCCCTCCCCCCGGCCTGAGTGAGCCAGAGCCCCCGAATCAGCTGCTCCTTTAACCCCGTCCTGTCTGAGCAAAGAACAACGCCCTCAGGCGACCTACACACAGAGGCGGGGCCAAATCCAAACCTGAACCCGGGAGCTGTGACAACAAAGAGTAAGGGAATTTCTCCCAGCAGCCTCAGGAGCAGCGAATTAAATCCCCGCAATGAACTGGATGTACCCTGCATCTGTGAAATACCTGAACAAACAACGAATCATCGCAAATTGAGGAGGTGGACTTTGGGAGCCAAAGATATATTTTTTTTCCCCTTTTTCTCTTTTTGTGAGTGTGTATGTATATGCTTCTGTGTGTGATTTTGTCTGTATAGCTTTGCTTTTACCATTTGTCCTAGGGTTCTGTCTGTCCGTTTTTTTAAAATTTTTTCTTAATAATTATTTTTATTTTAATAACTTCATTTTATTTTATTTTATCTTTCTTTCTATTTTTTCTCCATTTTATTCTGAGCAGTGTGGATGAAAGGCTCTTGGTGCTCCAGCCAGGAGTCAGTGCTGTGCTGCTGAGGTGGGAGAGCCAACTTCAGGACACTGGTCCACAAGAGACCTCCCAGCTCCACATAAGATCAAATGGCAAAAATCTTCCAAAGATCTCCATCTCAACGCCAAGACCCAGCTTCACTCAATGACCAGCAAGCTACAGTGCTGGACACCCTATGCCAAACAACTAGCAAGACAGGAACACAACCCCATCCATTAGCAGAGAGGCTGCCTAAAATCATAATAAGGCCACAGACACCCCAAAACACACCACCAGACATGGACCTGCCCACCAGAAAGACAAGATCCAGCCTCATCCACCAGAACACAGGCACGAGTCCCATCCAACAGAAAACCTACACAACCCACGGAACCAACCTTAGCCACTAGGGATAGACACCAAAAACAACAGGAACAACGAACCTGCAGCCTGCGAAAAGGAGACCTCAAACACAGTAAGTTAAGCAAAATGAGAAGACAGAAAGAAACACAGCAGATGAAGGAGCAAGTTAAAAACCTATCAGACCTAACAAATGAAGAGAAAATAGGCAGCCTACCTGAAAAAGTATTCAGAATAATGATAGTAAAGATGATCCAAAATCTTGGAAACAGAATAGAGAAAATACAAGAAATGTTTAACAAGGACCCAGAAGAACTAAAGAGTAAACAAACAACGATGAACAACACAATAAATGAAATTAAAAATTCTCTAGAAGGAATCAACAGCAGAATAACTGAGGCAGAAGAACGGAGAAGTGACCTGGAAGATAAAATAGTAGAAATAACTACTGCAGAGCAGAATAAAGAAAAAGAAGGAAAAGAACTGAGGACAGTCTCAGAGACTTCTGGGACAACACTAAACGCACTAAAATTCGAATTATAGAGGTCCCAGAAGAAGAAGAGAAAGAGAAAGGGACTGAGAATATATTTGAAGAGATTATAGGCGAAAACTTCCTTAATATGGGAAAGGAAATAGTTAATCAAGTCCAGGAAGCACAGAGAGTCCCATATAGGATAAATCCAAGGAGAAATACGTCAAGACACATATTAATCAAACTGTCAAAAATTAAATACAAAGAAAACATACTAAAAGCAGCAAGGGAAAAACAACAAATAACACACAAGGGAATCCCCATAAGGTTAACAGCTGATCTTTCAGCAGAAACTCTGCAAGCCAGAAGGGAGTGGCAGGACGTATTTAAAGTGATGACGGAGAAAAACCTGCAACCAAGATTACTCTACCCAGCAAGGATCTCATTCAGATTTGATGGAGAAATTAAAACCTTTACAGACAAGCAAAAGCTAAGAGAATTCAGCATTACCAAACCAGCTTTACAACAAATGCTAGAAGAAATTCTCTAGGCAGGAAACACAAGAGAAGGAAAAGACCTACAATAACAAACCCAAAACAATTAAGAAAATGTGAACAGAAACATACATATCGATAATTACCTTAAATGTAAATGGATTAAATACTCCAACCAGAAGACATAGACTGGCTGAATGTATACAAAAATAAGACCCAAGTATATGCTGTCTACATGAGACCCACTTCAGACCTAGGGACACATACAGATTAAAAGTGAGGGGATGGAAAAAGATATTCGAGGCAAATGGAAATAAAAGAAAGCTGGAGTAGCAATTCTCATATCAGACAAAACAGACTTTAAAATAAAGACTATTACAAGACACAAAGAAGGACACTACATAATGATCAAGAGATCGATCCAAGAAGAAGATATAACAATTGTAAATATTTATGCACCCAACATAGGAACACCTCACTACATAAGGCAAATACTAACAGCCATAAAAGGGGAAATTGACAGCAACACTATCATATTAGGGGACTTTAACACCCACTTTCACCAATGGACAGAGCATCCAAAATGAAAATAAATAAGGAAACACAAGCTTTAAATGATACATTAAACAAGGTAGATTTAATTGATATTTATAGGACATTCCATCCAAAAACAACAGAATACACATCCTTCTCAAGTGCTCATGGAACACTCTCCAGGAGAGATCATATCTTGGGTCACAAATCAAGCCTTGGTAAATTTAAGAAAATTGAAATCATAGCAGGTATCTTTTCCGACCACAACACTATGAGACTAGATATCAATTACAGGAAAAAATCTGTAAAAAATACAAACACATGGAGGCTAAACAATACACTACTTAATAACCAAGAGATCACTGAGGAAATCAAAGAGGAAATCAAAAAATACCTAGAAACAAATGACAATGAAAACACGATGACCCAAAACCTATGGGATGCAGCAAAAGCAGTTCTAAGAGGGTCGTTTATAGCAAAACAATCCTACCTCAAGAAAAAAGAAACATCTCAAATAAACAACCTAAACTTACACCTAAAGCAATTAGAGAAAGAAGAACAAAAAACCGCAAAGTTAGCAGAAGGAAAGAAATCATAAAGATCAGATCAGAACTAAATGAAAAAGAAATGAAGGTAACGATAGCAAAGATCAATAAAACTAAAAGCTGGTTCTTTGAGAAGATAAACAAAATTGATAAACCATTAGCCAGACTCATCAAGAAAAAAAGGGAGGGCTTCCCTGGTTGCGCAGTGGTTAAGAATCCGCCTGCCAATGCAGGTGACACGGGTTCGATCTCTGGTCCAGGAAGATCCCACATGCCGAGGAGCAACTAAGCCCAGAAGCCACAACTACTGAACCTGCACTCTAGAGTCCGCGAGCCCCAACTTCTGAGCCCATGGGCCTCAACTACTGAAGCCTGTGTGCCCTAGAGCCTGTGCTCTGCAACAAGAGAAGCCACTGCAATGAGAAGCCCACACACCACAACGAAGAGTAGCCCCCGCTCGCCACAACTAGAGAAAGCCCGCATGTAGCAAAAAAGACCAGACACAGCCAAAAATAAATAAATAAATTTAAAAAAAAAAGAAGGGAGAAGACTCAAATCAATAGAATTAGAAATGAAAAAGGAGAAGTAACAACTGACACTGCAGAAATACAAAGTATCATGAGACATTACTACAAGCAACTTTATGCGGATAAAATGGAAACCTGGAAGAAATGGACAAATTCTTAGAAATCCACAAGCTTCCAAGACTGAACCAGGAAGAAACAGAAACTATGAACAGACCAATCACAAGCACTGAAATTGAAACTGTGATTAGAAATCTTCCAACAAACAAAAGCCCAGGACCAGATGGTTTCACAGGCGAATTCTATCACACATTTAGAGAACATCTAACACCTATCCTTCTCAAACTCTTCCAAAATATAGCAGAGGGACGAACACTCCCAAACTCATTCTAAGAGGCCACCATCACCCTGATACCAAAACCAAAGATGTCACAAAGAAAGAAAACTACAGACCAATATCACTGATGAACATAGACGCAAAAATCCTCAACAAAATACTAGCAAACAGAATCCAGCAGCACATTAAAAGGATCATACACCATGATCAAGTGGGGTTTATTCCAGGAATGCAAGGATTCTTCAATATATGCAAATCAATAAAGGTGATACACCATATTAACAAACTGAAGGAGAAAAACCAAATGATCATCTCAATAGATGCAGAGAAAGCTTTCGACAAAATTCAACACCCATTTATGATAAAAACCCTGCAAAAAGTAGGCATAGAGGGAACTTTCCTCAACATAATAAAGGCCATATATGACAAACCCACAGCCAACATCATCCTCAATGGTGAAAAACTGAAAGCATTTCCACTAAGATCAGGAACAAGACAAGGCTGCCCACTCTCACCACTCTTATTCACATAGTTTTGGAAGTTTTAGGCACAGCAATCAGAGAAGAAAAAGAAATAAAAGTAATTCAAATCGGAAAAGAAGAAGTAAAGCTGTCACTGTTTGGAGATGACATGATACTATACATAGAGAATCCTAAAGATGCTACCAGAAAACTACTAGAGCTAATCAATGAATTTGGTAAAGTAGCAGGATACAAAATTAATGCACAAAAATCTCCAGCATTCCTATACACTAATGATGAAAAATCTGAAAGTGAAATCAAGAAAACACTCCCATTTACCATTGCAACAAAAAGAATAAAATATCTAGGAATAAACCTACCTAAGGAGACAAAAGTCCTGTATGCAGAAAATTATAAGACACTGACGAAAGAAATTAAAGATGATACAAATAGATGGAGAGATATACCATGTTCTTGGATTGGAAGAATCAACATTGTGAAAATGACTCTACTACCCAAAGCAATCTACACATTCAATGCAATCTCTATCAAATTACCACTGGCATTTTTCACAAAACTAGAACAAAAAATTTCACAATTTGTATGGAAACGCAAAAGACCGCAAATAGCCAAAGCAATCTTGAGAAAGAAAAACGGAACTGGAGGGATCAGGCTCCCTGACGTCAGACTATACTACAAACCTATAGTAATCAAGACAGTATGGTAGTGGCACAAAAACAGAAATATAGATCAATGGAACAGGATAGAAAGCCCAGAGATAAACCCACGCACATATGGTCACCTTATCTTTGATAAAGGAGGCA
>NW_020838655.1:0-10994 GCF_003676395.1 Aethalodelphis obliquidens
AATCAAGTCCAGGAAGCACAGAGAGTCCCATACAGGATAAATCCAAGCAGAAATACGCCAAGACACATATTAATCAAACTGTCAAAAATTAAATATAAAGAAAGCATATTAAAAGCAGCAAGGGAAAAACAACAAATAACACACAAGGGAATCCCCATAAGGTTAACAGCTGATCTTTCAGCAGAAACTCTGCAAGCCAGAAGGGAGTGGCAGGACATATTGAAAGTGTTGAAGGAGAAAAACCTGCAACCAAGATTACTCTACCCAGCAAGGATCTCATTCAGATTTGATGGAGAAATTAAAACCTTTACAGACAAGCAAAAGCTGAGAGAGTTCAGCACAACCAAACCAGCTCTACAACAACTGCTAAAGGAACTTCTCTAGGCAAGAAACACAAAAGGAGGAAAAGACCTACAGTAACAAACCCAAAACAATTAAGAAAATGGGAATGGGAACACACATATCGATAATTACCTTAAATGTAAATGGACTAAATGCTCCCACCAAAAGACACAGATTGGCTGAATGGATACAAAAACAAGACCCATATATTTGCTGTCTACAAGAGACCCACTTCAGACCTAGAGACACATACAGACTGAAAGTAAGGGGATGGAAAAAGGTATTTCATGCAAATGGAAACCAAAAGAAAGCTGGAGTAGCAATTCTCATATAAGTTATATATATATATATATATATATATATATATATATATATGTAGTTTGCTTGAGTGCAGTGTTTTTTGTTTTCTGTACTGAATTCATTAGCATGGGTCGGTATAAAATTTAGCATAGGTCAATATGTAATTTGTAAACTAATAAGGTCTTAAAAGTGAGGAATTAAGTCTTTTAAATTTAATTATTTATTGTAAAGAGCAGAATAGCATACATAAACAGGTGCCTAAGGAAAACTTGTATTCTAATATGGAACTCTCATGAACACCTTTTTTTTTTTTTTTTTCTTCTAACGGTATGATAGTAGGCCATTTGATTATTTTTATGGCTTTAACTTTACAACAATGAAATATTCGTAAATTTTAAAAAGTATTTTTCTTTATTTGATGCGGGTGGGATACTGGAGAAATGAAAGGTCAAACACCTATTGAGGAATCCATACTTCTCTATATATTGTGTACTTTTATTTCAAGAACTGATTTAAAATTCCTAAAAGGATGCTATAATAAGTTATTATGCCATTTTACAGACTGAATTAAGTGAATTTCAGGGAGGTATGAAACTTGCCTAAGGCTATCCAGCTACCAAGCGGTAGAAGTGAGAATTAAATCCAGGTATACCTATCAAAAAAAAAAAAAAAAAAAAACAAAAAAAAAAAAAAAAAAAAAAAACATTATACTATATATATGGAATCTAAAAAAAAAAAAAAAAAAAAGTGGACATGAAGAACCTAGGGGCAAGACGGGAATAAAGACACAGACCTACTAGAGCATGGACTTGAGGATACAGGGAGGCGGAAGGGTAAGCTGGGAGAAAGTGAGAGAATGGCATGGACATATATACACTACCAAATATAAAATAGATAGCTAGTGGGAAGCAGCCGCATAACACAGAGAGATCAGCTTGGTGCTTTGTGACCACCTAGAGGGGTGGGATAGGGAGGGTGGGAGGGAGGGAGACGCAAGAGGGAAGAGATATGGGGATATATGTATATGTATAACTGATTCACTTTGTTATAAAGAAGAAAAGACCACCACATTGTAAAGCACTTAAACTCCAAAAAAAATGTTTAAAAAAAAAAATCTAAACATATTGACAATAGAGACACGACGACCCAAAACCTATGGGATGCAGCAAAAGCAGTTCTAAGAGGGAAGTTTATAGCAATACACTCCTACCTTAAGAAACATGAAACATCTCGAATAAACAACCTAACCTTGCACCTAAAGCAATTAGAGAAAGAAGGACAAAAAACCCCAAAGTTAGCAGAAGGAAAGAAATCATAAAAATCAGATCAGAAATAAATGAAAAAGAAATGAAGGAAACAATAGCAAAGATGAATAAAACTAAAAGCTTGTTCCTTGAGAAGATAAACAAAATTGATAAACCATTAGTGAGACTCATCAAGAAAAAAAGGGAGAAGACTCAAATCAATAGAATTAGAAATGAAAAAGGAGAAGTAACAACTGACACTGCAGAAATACAAAAGATCATGAGAGATTACTACAAGCAACTCTATGCCAATAAAATGGACAACCTGGAAGAAATGGACAAATTCTTAGAAACGCACAACCTGCCAAAACTGAATCAGGAAGAAATAGAAAATATGAACAGACCAATCACAGGCACTGAAATTGAAACTGTGATTAAAAATCTTCCAACAAACAAAAGCCCAGGACCAGATGGCTTCACAGGTGAATTCTATCAAACATGTAGAGAAGAGCTAACACCTATCCTTCTCAAACTCTTCCAAAATACAGCAGAGGGAGGACCACTCCCAAACTCATTCTACGAGGCCACCATCACCCTGATACCAAAACCAGACAAGGATGTAACAAAGAAAGAAAACTACAGGCCAATATCAGTGATGAACATAGATACAAAAATCCTCAACAAAAGACTAGCAAACAGAATCCAACAGCACATTAAAAGGTTCATACCCCATGATCAAGTGGGGTTTATTCCAGGAAT
Source organism: Aethalodelphis obliquidens (assembly GCF_003676395.1). NCBI lineage: Eukaryota > Metazoa > Chordata > Mammalia > Artiodactyla > Delphinidae > Aethalodelphis > Aethalodelphis obliquidens. The sequence goes on from NW_020838655.1 coordinate 2,646, forward strand.
GCAAGGATTCTTCAATATATGCAAATCAATCAACGTGATACACCATATTAACAAATTGAAGGAGAAAAACCATATGATCATCTCAATAGATGCAGAGAAAGCTTTCGTCAAAAGTCAACACCCATTTATGATAAAAACCCTGCAGAAAGTAGGCATAGAGGGAACTTTCCTCAACATAATAAAGGCCATATATGACAAACCCACAGCCAACATCATCCTCAATGGTGAAAAACTGAAAGCATTTCCACTAAGATCAGGAACAAGACAAGGTTGCCCACTCTCAACACTCTTATTCAACATAATTTTGGAAGTTTTAGCCACAGCAATCAGAGAAGAAAAGGAAATGAAAGGAATCCAAATCGGAAAAGAAGAAGTAAAGCTGTCACTGTTTGCAGTTGACATGATACTATACATAGAGAATCCTAAAGATGCTACCAGAAAACTACTAGAGCTAATCAATGAATTTGGTAAAGTTGCAGGATACAAAATTAATGCACAGAAATCTCTGGCATTCCTATACACTAATGATGAAAAATCTGAAAGTGAAATCAAGAAAACATTCCCATTTACCACTGCAACAAAAAGAATAAAATGTCTAGGAATAAACCTACCTAAGGAGACAAAAGACCTGTATGCAGAAAATTATAAGACACTGATGAAAGAAATTAAAGATGATACAAATAGATGGAGAGATATACCATGTTCTTGGATTGGAAGAATCAACATTGTGAAAATGACTCTACTACCCAAAGCAATCTACAGATTCAATGCAATCCCTATCAAACTACCACTGGCATTTTTCACAGAAGTAGAACAAAAAATTTCACAATTTGTATGGAAACACAGAAGACCCCGAATAGCCAAAGCAATCTTGAGAATGAAAAACGGAGCTGGAGGAATCAGGCTCACTAACCTCAGACTATACTACAAAGCTACAGTAATCAAGAAAGTATGGTACTGGCACAAAAACAGAAAGATAGATCAATGGAACAGGATAGAAAGCCCAGAGATAAACCCACGCACATATGGTCACCTTATCTTTGATAAAGGAGGCAGGAATGTACAGTGGAGAAAGGACAGCCTCTTCAATAAATGGTGCTGGGAAAACTGGATAGGTACATGTAAAAGTATGAGATTAGATCACTCCCTAACACCATACAGAAAAATAAGCTCAAAATGGATTAAAGACCTAAATGTAAGGCCAGAAACTATCAAACACTTAGAGGAAAACATAGGCAGAACACTCTATGACATAAATCAGAGCAAGATCCTTTTTGACCCACTTCCTAGAGAAATGGAAATAAAAACAAAAATAAACAAATGAGACCTAATGAAACTTCAAAGCTTTTGCACAGCAAAGGAAACTATAAGCAAGACCAAAAGACAACCCTCAGAATGGGAGAAAATATTTACAAGTGAAGCAACTGACAAAGGATTAATCGCCAAAATTTATAAGCAGCTCATGCAGCTCAATAACAAAAAAACAAACAACCCAATCCAAAAATGGGCAGAAGACCTAAATAGACATTTCTCCAAAGAAAATATACAGACTGCCAACAAACACATGAAAGAATGCTCAACAGTGCTAATCATTAGAGAAATGCAAATCAAAACTACAATGAGATATCATCTCACACAAGCCAGAATGGCCATCATCGAAAAATCTAGAAACAATAAATGCTGGAGAGGGTGTTGAGAAAAGGGGACCCTCTTGCACTGCAGGTGGGAATGTGAATTGGTACAGCCACTATGGAGAACAGTATGGAGGTTCCTTAAAAAAACTACAAATAGAACTACCATATGACCCAGCAATCCCACTACTGGGCATATACCCTGAGAAAACCATAATTCAAAAAGATTCATGTACCAAAATGTTTGTTGCAGCTCTATTTACAGTAGCCCGGAGATGGAAACAACCCAAGTGTCCATCATCGGATGAATGGATAAAGAAGATGTGGCACATATATACAATGGAATATTACTCAGCCATAAAAAGAAATGAAATTGAGCTATTTGTAATGAGGTGGATAGACCTAGAGTCTGTCATACAGAGTGATGTAAGTCAGAAAGAGAAAGACAAATACCGTATGCTAACACATATATATGGAATTTAAGGAAAAAAATGTCATGAAGAACCTAGGGGTAAGACAGGAATAAAGACACAGACCTACTAGAGAATGGACTTGAGGAAATGGGGAGGGGGAAGGGTGAGCTGTGACAAAGCAAGAGAGAGGCATGGACATATATACACTATGAAACGTAAGGTAGATAGCTAGTGGGAAGCAGCCGCATAGCACAGGGATATCAGCTCGGTGCTTTGTGACCACCTAGAGGGGTGGGATAGGGAGGGTGGGAGGGAGGGAGACGAAGAGGGAAGAGATATGGGTACATATGTATATGTATAACTGATTCACTTTGTTATGAAGCAGAAACTAACAACACACCATTGTAAAGCAATTATACTCCAATAAAGATGTAAAAAAAAAAAAAAGAAAAAGAAACTGAAAAACTGTTTCGCGAAAGGACTGTACCATTTTACATGCTGACCAGCACTGCATTGAGAAGTGCTGACATCCTTGTCAGCACTAAGTATTGCCAATTTAAAATAAATTAATAGCCATTGTAAAAAAAAAAAAAGAACTTGATTCCTGTATCAGGGTTCTTAATGCCAAGCAAAACTGACTCTTGTAAGTTTAATCATAAAATTCATGCATTCATCTCCACTCTTGACTATGTCTGTGTCTTTGGCAACTTACTCAACTCCTTGGACACTCAGCTTTCTCTTCTGTAAAATGGGATCACAGAGATTCCCAGATAGAGTGGATGTGAGCTCAGAATTTGATAACCGATGTAAAATACCAAAACAGTGTCCAATAATTGTGAGTTCCTTTCCCTGTCCCCATTGTCAGTGGACAAAGGAAGTCTGACCCTGAAGAAGCAGGGGGGAGTTAGCAATGATGTCAGACTGCTTTAGAAAGCCGGAACTTTTAGCAGAAGCAGAAAGCATCTCTACAGAGAAGCTTCAGGTCAAGGGCCACATCCACAGACAGCTCCAAATGTAGAGCAACAAGCATCTCCAGTACTTCCAACATTTTTATTCCATCATGTTCAAGGGTAAGTGACACCAGCAGACGTAGAAGCCATTTTATTGGCAATTTTCACAAAGTGCCCTGAGCAGGCACAAGAGCAGACTCCAAGGTGAGGTGATGCCAAGTGATGCCAAAGCAAGTACAGCCCACCTCTCTGAGCTGCAGTCTGGATTCTGAGCGCATCGCTGTGTAAATTGACATGGCTGAGGGAGGGAGGGGAGGACAAGGCATTGCAGAATAATTCAAATAAGTGTCCGGATGCAACCAGAAAAGTCTGGAAAATGTTGCTAGAAGTAAAGGAGAGACAATCTGGAATATTGGTGCTGGAGAATTTCCAGAGGTAGGTTGGCCCATAAGGATTTTGTGATTCTAGGCAATTATATATTCTAGATGATGAACAGCTATAAGGATAACTAGAGAATCTGTGGAAGGAATCTTGAAGGATAACTTAATACAACCTGCTCTTCCAGTGCTCAGTCCTCTCCACCACACATTGGCCAAGTGTTAATGCAGTTTCTAACTGAGCATCTCCAGTTGCCCATTCAGCGTTCCAACTGTCACATGGTAAAGTGCTTCCTAAGGTCAGACTGCAATCTTCTTCACGGTGATCAGAACCCATTGTTTCTAGACCATACTTCCAGGGCAACGTAAATGAAGACTCACTCTCCACAGGGAAACCCTCCAAGATCCTGGTTCCTCATCCCTGAAAATGTACTGGTTTGTCAACATTCTGCCTAAAGGACCCCAGAAATGCTTACTTTCAGTAGATAACAAGAGCTGAAGGACAGTGGAATTTTCCCCTCCCTCGCTTTTAATATTTTACTTCCATTGACTCATTCTATGCACTCATTAGTTTTCTGATAAGCCACAACAGATTGAGAATAAATACACTCAAAATTTATTGAGCTCTTGATATGTGCTTTAGGTACTTTATTATTATTATTATTTTTTTTTTTTGCGGTACGCGGACCTCTCACTGTTGTGGCCTCTCCCGTTGCAGAGCACAGGCTCCGGACGCGCAGGCTCAGCGGCCATGGCTCAGGAGCCCAGCCGCTCCGCGGCATGTGGGATCTTCCCGGACAAGGGCACGAACCCGCGTCCCCTGCATCGGCAGGCGGACTCTCAACCACTGCGCCACCAGGGAAGCCCAGGTACTTTATCATTATTACTTTACTTAATCCTCTTTTCTACCCTGGAAAGTGTTGTTTAAACCATTCATGAGTGAGCTAATTTAAGCCAGTCTGTGGCTATACAGTTAGAAAAAGTTAAAGCTTTCCAAGGTCATATCCAGGTTTGTCTGCTCTAGAATTCATGCTCAAGCCCACCAGGTTCTTATACTGTTCTTGTTCATGTGAACTACAAACACAGACAGAGGTATTTTCAACACTGGTTGCACAGGCATGGTTTAATCTTTGTTGGTTAACAAAGCACTATGACCTACGTCAATTAAAGAAAGACAAGTATTTTCTGACCTTCAAACCTTCGGTGTGCTCAGTTTCATACACAGTTCTATCAGGGAGAGAGGAAAAGGAGAAAAATCGGAGTGGGAGGGATGGAAAGAGAATCTGCCCTTGAGAAACTTTTGATGGAATTAGGAACTTGAAATAAATTAGCTTAATTCAGTTAGAAAAAATTACCAGGCATAACATGATAAAATATTAAGTAGTATAGGAAGGACCCCACACACTCCAAAAGCACAAAAGATCAATGCAAAAATGAAGTAGTCATGGGGGACTGTACTCAAGAGGTGGAATTTAAATCAGTTCTTATAGGATAAGTCTGTATCCTGAATAACAGAAACTGCTGTTATTCAGTCTACCAGGCAGGTTTTTAATATATGCAAATTCTATGCAAATACATACAATTTATGCAAAAAAGATCTTATTGGAAGGATATATTATACCTCATAGAATCAACAGAAAGCAGAGAACAGAACTAGGAAAATGAGCAGGAACCAAGCGAGGCCAGCATAAAAGTAAAACTCAGCCAAGGTCATTTGGCAGCATGCGTCTGAAGACCACCACTGACATGCAGCCAGAGTAGTCACCGGACAGCTGGTGTCACTACAAATGACCCTTGACCCTGCTGCTGTAATTATGAAATCCTTCACTGCTGGATAACTGCCTCAGTATTCAAGACAAAAGAGCAGGAAGGGAGGAGGGAAAAGGAAGGGAAGGAAGGAAGAGGAGGAAAGAGAGGGCAGAAGAGGAAGTGGGAGCAGAGGGAAAGAGGATGAAGACAAGGAGGAAAAGCTTTTGTTAATAATAAAATAGGGGCTTCCCTGGTGGCGCAGTGGTTGAGAGTCCGCCTGCCGATGCAGGGGACACGGGTTCGTGCCCCGGTCCGGGAAGATCCCACATGCCGCGGAGCGGCTGGGCCCGTGAGCCTTGGCTGCTGAGCCTGTGCGTCCGGAGCCTGTGCTCCGCAATGAGAGAGGCCACAGCGGTGAGAGGCCTGCGTACCGGAAAAATAAATAAATTAATAATAATAATAATAATAATAATAAAATGGTGTCGTGAATATACAGATGAAGAAAGAAAGATCCCCTTAACCCTTTACCCAACCCCCTTCAGTTTCTGAAATTGGAGGCACTCCTACACTATATACAATAGGGAACTTATTCTATATAGAAAGTTTGAAATCTGAGTAGCCTCAAAGTTTAAATTCCCACCCCACCACGCCCTTCACATGAAAGCGTCTTGGAGTTTAGGTGTTAAAGTTGTACCAGACAATTAAAAAGGACTAAAATTAAATAGATTATGAAAAGGACTGTGAAGAAGGTAAACTGGGTGCTAGTTACAGTATTTCAAGAAAATTACTTAACATGCTGACTTTAACTTTCTAAGTGTCTTCTCCATGTGTGTTCACAGGGAAGACCTCTGAAAAGTGACACTGTAGTTTTTTCTAGATTAATGGCTCTGTTGAGAAGAGGTGGGATGTGGGAAGTTTGCCCATGCTAATGTAAAGGGCCACTCACTTGGTTTTAGACTCTCTTTCCCAGAATGAATTGCTCATCTGCCCCAAACCCCTCCTACAGAAGTTCTGGAGTCATCACTGATTCAGTGGTAACCCCTAATAATAGAGTGGTGAATTAATAATGAGACGTGAATACTGAGAGTTTGGAGGAAATGGCAACATTTTATTTTATTTTATTGTTTTTTATTTTTTTAGCATCTTTATTGGAATATATTTGCTTTACAGTGGTGTGTTAGTTTCTGTTTTATAACAAAGTAAATCAGTTATACATATACATATGTTCCCATATCTCTTCCCTCTTGCGTCTCCCTCCCTCGCACCCTCCCTATCCCACCCCTCTAGGTGGTCACAAACCACCGAGCTGCTGTGACAAAGTGAGAGATTGGCATGGACATATATATGCAACATTTTCAAATACTCGTAAGGTGTGTTCCCCTCCCGCCACCCAACTGGTGCTCATTTTGCTGGTCAGCTACTTTTCTTGTCAGCCGTGTGGCCAAAGGGAGGAAGAATGTGTCTCAGACTTCAGCTCTGAGGAAGAAGAGTTCAGATTTCCAGAACTGGACTGGCACTTTTGAATTTCCCAGAATGCCACGTAATGTGGTTTCCTCGGGAAGCTCTGCATCCTTTCCAATCCCCCTCGGACCCTGGGCTGCTGGAGGTTGGGGCCACTTGGGTCTGCAGCCCAAATCCCGCCTCATTGTTTGGGGCCAGGGAGGGTAGGGAGGGGTTGGGAAGAGGGCCCGGCAGGAGGTAATTGTCGCCTTTGCAAGCGGAAGGATGGCTTGCGCCCTGGGGACTCTGGGAAAAAGGCCCACTCTGGTGGCGCGGATTGGATCTCCGCACGAACCTAATAAAGGTGACGTAACCAAAGATGTCATAAATAACGGGTGGAACGTTAGGCGGGGGAGGGGCGCGCGGCTGCTAACGTGAGCGCTGGCGTCGGCGCTGGCATAGCGGTTCAGCTCGGATGCAGGATGTGGCTCCGGCTCCTCACTGGCCTGGGTCACTGCGCCTGGGAGCCGCCGCACGTTATGTCCCGGCTGCGCCTTTGGTTGCCACGGCTCTTCCTCACGTGGCTACAACTGTGGCTTCAAGTCCAAGCAGTTCAGCCTCCGGAGTGGGCCCTGGGCCCCGTCCAGGTGACGCCCAACTCCCCGCGGCTGACAGAGGTTTGGTCTTCATACGCCTCAGACCCCCCTCCCAAATTGCCCCATGCCCTTACACCCCTGGCAGAAGCCGGGGGCTTTAATTACTTGACGTCCTCGTCTCCAGTCCTGATGTTGGCCCCGCCTCATCGGGAGTTGACTGAGACTGAGGTTCCATACCCGGACACGGATTCAGTTGCAGAGCTGCCTACAGGGCCAGATCAGTTTGCTGTTCCACATCAGGATCTGAATAACAAGCAAACCCAACATCAAAAGATCCCAGAGGCGGTTCCAGTGCCAGACTGGGGTCAGAATCAGCCCTTGGTTCTGCCTTCTCGACACAAAAGTAAGACTAAACACATAGGTCTAGAGGAGGCTGAAGGTCACCAATCAGTTGAAATACCTGTTCCACCTCTAGGTAGTAAGAGCTCAAAACCAATGAAGTTTATTGTTTCTCCCCCAAACCTGAAGAAAGATCGAGTTCAGCACCAATGGCTTGCCAAAGTTGTTGTTGGAACTACAGGCCAATTTGAAAAACCCACTCAGGGTCTAGAACAACAGTTGCAGGCTGATTATTTAGATCCCAGTATGGATGCCTTTCATCTTGAGGAGAGCCTATCTAGGGCTTTTCTGGGTAGCCCAGATGAACCTCCAGAGCCCCCAGAGGAAGCTGAAATTTCTCCATCCCAGCAGGAGGCCCAAACTCGTCCTCCAGAGCTCACTGAGGAGGCTGAATCTTTACCCCAGCAAGAGGCCCCTGCTCAGCATCCACAGACCCCTGAGGAGGTTGAATGTCTTCCACCCCAGGCAGAGGCCCAGCCTCAGCAACCAGAGCCCACTGAAGAGGTAGAACCACCTCCACTTCAGCAGGGTGCTCCATCTCAGCCTTCAGAGGCCCCTGAGGAACTAGAAACTCCACGTCCTCAGGAGGCCCTAGCCCAGGTTTTGGAGACACATAAGGAGGTTGTAGTTCAAATAGTAGCACATCATGGGGTAAATGAAGCTCAGCAGTCAAACTTGTACAATGTCACTGTTAAACCTCTGGATCTAGCACTTACCGTAACTCCACAGGTCACCAAAGAGGTTGAGCCTTCTCCAGTCCAGCAGGAGACCCCATCTCAGCCTCCAGAGAGCCC
>NW_020838656.1:0-5038 GCF_003676395.1 Aethalodelphis obliquidens
CTGGAGAAGGTTCACCCTCCTTAGTGGGTTCTGGCCTTCTGGTCAGTCCAAGGTCCAATGGTTGAATTGTGACCTCAATCAAAGTTGGGTGGTGAGCCTGAACTTGCTCTGGATTTGGAAATGCCACCTCGGGGTATGGTGGTTGAATTGGGGCTCCTTGGTGAACTGGAAAAAGTTCAACATTTTCAGAGGGGACTGGATGCTGCTCTGAAAATTCCTGCCAGACTGACAAAGGTTCCGACTGCTCAGAGGACACTGTAGACTGAGCCGAGGTTTCTTGTTGGGGTGGAGGAGTTTCAAGCTCATTAGTGAACGCTGGAGTTACGATAAGTGCAAGACCCACAGGTTTAACAGAGACATCGGGCCGCTGCAGAAGCTGAGCTTGATCCTGAACTAGAGGAGAAACTGTTGGCACAGGATCCTCTAGAGAGAAAACTACACTCGCGGAATCCGTGTCCGGGTATGGAGCCGGAGTCTCAGTCAACTCCTGATGAGGCGGGGCCAACATCTCGAATGGAGACCAGGACGTCAAGTAATTAAAGCCCCCGGCTTCTGCCAGGGGTGTAAGGGCATGGGGCAATTTGGGAGGGGGGTCTGAGGCGTATGAAGACCAAGCCTCTGTCAGCCGCGGGGGGTTGGGGGTCACCTGGACGGGGCCCAGGGCCCACTCCGGAGGCTGAACTGCCTGGACTTGAAGCCACAGTTGTAGCCACGTGAGGAAGAGCCGTGGCAACCAAAGGCGTAGCCGGGACATAACGTGCGGCGGGTCGCAGGCACAGTGACCCAGGCCAGTGAGGAGCCGGAGCCACATCCTGTGTCCGAGCTGAACCGCTATGCCAGCGCTGACGCGAGCGCTCAGGTTAGCAACCGCGCGCCCCTCCCCCGCCTAACGTTCCACCCGTTATTTATGACATCTTTAGTTACGCCACCTTTATTAGGTTAGTGCGGAGATCCAATCCGCGCCACCACAGTGGGCCTTTTGCCCAGAGTCCCCAGGGCCCAAGCCATCCTTCCCCTTGCAAAGGCGACACTTACCTCCTGCCGGGCCCTCTTCCCAACCCCTCCCTGCCCTCCCTGGCCCCAAACAATGAGGCGGGATTTGGGCTGCAGACCCGAGTGGCCCCAAACTCCAGCAGCTCAGGGGTGGAGGGGGGGTGGGAAGGATGCAGAGCTTCCCGAGGAAACCACAGGACGTAGCATTCTGGGAAATTCAAAAGTGCTAAGCCAGTTCTGGCAATCTGAACTCTTCCTCCTCAGAGGTGAAGTCTGAGACACATTCTTCCTCCCTTTGGCCACAAGGCTGACAAGAAGAGTTGCTGACCAGCAAAATGAGCACCAGTTGGGTGGCGGGAGGGGAACACACCTTACAATTATTCGAAAATGTTGCGTATATATGTCCATGCCATTCTCTCACTTTGTCACAGCAGCTCGGTGGTTTGTGACCACCTAGAGGGGTGGGATAGGGAGGATGCGAGGGAGGGAGACGCAAGAGGGAAGAGATAGGGGAACATATGTATAACTGATCTAACACACCATTGTAAAGCAAATATATTCCAATAAAGATGTTAAAAAAATAAAAAACAATAAAATAAAATGTTTGCCGTTTCCTCCAAACTCTCAGTATTCACGTCTCATTATTCATTCACCACTCTGTTATTAGGGGTTACCACTGAATCAGTGATGACTCCAGAACTTCTGTAGGAGGGGTTTGGGGCAGGTGAGCAATTCATTCTGGGAAAGACAGTCTAAAACCAAGTGAATGGCCCTTTACATTAGCATGGGCAAACTTCCCACACCCCACCTTGTCTCAACAGAGCCATTAATCTAGAAAAAACTACAGTGTCACTTTTCAGACGTCTACCCTGTGTGCACACATGGAGAAGACACTTCGAATGTTAAAGTCAGCATGTTAAGTAACTTTCTTGAACTACTGTAACTAGCACCCTATTTACTTTCTTCACAGTCCTTTTCATAATCTATTTGATTTTAGTCCTTTTTAATTGTCTGGTACACCTTTAACACCTAAACTCCAAGAGAGAAGGAGCTTATTTCCAGTGCCTAGCCATAATGGTTTCTAAATGGAACTGATTCCAAGATTGGCCTCATTTAGGAATGGATCTGTTGTTATAATCAGGTTTCCGAAATCTTTAGAATCAATACGGAATCCTTTCCTCTCACATTTCACAGGAAGCTAGACTTCTTAAAGCCCAAACATGGATACGTCTGAAGTTTCCTTGACTGATTTAAATTGAATTAAAATAATTATATTGTACAGGAAAAACTTTCAAAATTTTTACATTTTTCAGAACATAACCACCTTTTCTTTCTCTACTTTCTTCCCTTCAGAACAAACTTTGCAACATTGGGGTGAGTTAAATCATCAGAAATCTAGCCCCAAATTCAGCTCTCAATGACATGAAACACATTTGTTGCTCCTTTTTAATGAAAATCCTATACGCAGTACATTAATGTTTTCTTTTAGAAATTACGTTGACAACTTAATCACTAATTTGAGGCATTCATATAATTGGTTTACAGTAAGGTTCTTCGGCAAAATATTTAACACAGGATATATATGAGATGCTGAAATCTGGGTAATATACCTTACTTGAAAGGCATGAATAGTTTTTAAACACTGTAGCATAATCACACTTAAGGCCATAGTTACTTTGTTCCCATATCCTTGCAATTCTATCTGAGGGGAGTTCTAAAAGGCCTGTGTCTTCTCCTGTGTCCACAACTGTAGACGTACACTGATGGCCCTCAATCCTGCTCTCCAAACTTCAAATAAGGGGCCAGAGACAAGGCTCGGGACTTGGAAAAGTCCTAGAAATTCCCTGTCTCAAAAGCAGTTTCAGAGTTTCACCTTTTCCTGAGGATGACAGAGCTGAGTAGACATGCCAAAGTCTTCCAAATCCTGCTGGGTGCTTTGAATTACGGCTACACTGGCTGTGTACCCCTTGAGTTTTTATCTCCACATACTTGAATGAAATCCTGTAGCTCCTCTTTGGTTCTAGCATCTGTGGCCTCTTCACAGGGTCTATATGCCAGAGCTACTTTACCACTTTCTGAAATAAAGCTAACAAGGATCAATTCACAAGGTTTCTTGTTCTAAAACTTCCTGTATACAATGGTAGCACCCAATAATTAGACATTCTTTTGACTTCCAAAAGCAGAAAATAAGAGCATTTTCCTAGAAGTTCCCTCATCTGACACTTCCGTTTTTATCATAATTACTTGTGAAAAAATATATAACAAGTATCAACTTTGGTTCAAAAACCTTTATGATCTTACAAATAAGAACTAAGGAATAATGACATAGGAATTAAAAGCTGTGGAAACAAAAATGTTCAATCACAATACAATGAAATAGGAAGGCATTAGGTGGGCGTCAAAGTGAGTTCAAACCTGGGGTAGATACCACTGGACTATAATAGATACTTCATGTTAGAAGCAAGGCAAGTGCCTACTCCTTGGGACCAAAATTCTACCAGATACAATGAACAAAGCTTTGGAGACAGAGACAGAGAGCATTTGAACACTCTACTGGCAGAAACTGGCCCATGTACCCTTTGGACAATACAGCTTTCCTCAAAGCAAGCTAGAGCCACCAGGCTTTTTGGTCTAAGGAGTTTTGAGTACATATAAGGAGTACCTTGGCATATTAAGGACAAACAACCCAGACATTTAGTTTGGTTCTTAAAGGTTGTTACCCAGAGTTGACAGCTGGTGGAGATTCAGCCTGATGACCAGGGAAGTCAAACTCCATTGGAAGGACTGCCCAGGCAGAAAGGCCAAGACCAATGCAGGGTCAACTCTTACAAGCAAATAAGGTCTCTGAAACTTAGCTAGGATTTCTCAGTCTCTAAGCCTGCAGGGCTGTGAAGCAGGGGAGCAATTCTGTTCCGGGAATCTACTAATCATAAAGTTTCCTTTGGGCACAGCCTGTGACATTCTCACCACTGTATAACTCGATAGGGAACACAATCAACGCTATTCAGTAGCATGACCACTTTCAAGGATCACAGAAACGTATCCGATAATTATATAAGAATCATATTCACCCAATATATCAGAAATGAAAGCTGAAATTAAACTGATTCCTAAAACATAATCTAATAAACTCTTCAACAAGAAAACAACAATGATAATAGTCCATATATTTTGTCTGCTTACTATGTTTCAGGCATAGTTCTAAGCTTTTTACATTCATCATCTCATTTACTCTTACAATATCCCCCATTAGGTGGTAAGCTGAATTACTAACCCTATTTGCAGATAAAGAAATTGCAGCTTAGAGATATTAAACACCTTCAAATTTCTCTGGCTAGAAAAACCTAAAATTGCAACAACAACAACAAATAAATCTAAGAGACAAAGTTAGGACTCAAACACAGGTGTCCAAGGCTTATAATCACTACACTATTCTGTATGATAAGCAAGCAATTGAGGAAGAACTGGACCAAACACTTTCTGTATGAACTGAGGCAAGTCATTCTACATCTAAACACTGGGGACAATAATATTCACTGTCGTTTTTCTCATAAATGCCTAAAGAACAAATTTAAGACTGCTGCTGTGAAAGCATCTGGTGAATGAAAGAATAGGTAATGTTTTAGAGAACCATTATTTTCATCCAATTCACTTGTTTTGTTTTTTTTTTGCAGTATGCGGGCCTCTCACTGTTCTGGCCTCTCCCATTCCAGGCTCCGGACGCACAGGCTCAGCAGCCATGGCTCACGGGCCCAGCCGCTCCGCGGCATGTGGGATCTTCCTAGACCGGGGCACGAACCCGCGTCCCCTGCATCGGCAGGCGGACTCTCAACCACTGCACCACTGGGGAAGTCCCATCTAACTAACTTTTCAAATAAGTTTATTTGCTCACTGAAACTGAAGTACTTCAAGGACAATCAGAAAGGTCTTACCTAAAACCACAATCAGCCGTTTCTGGAATGCATCTGTCATAGCCTTCTGAATAGCAAGCTTCTGGGTTACCTTCCTTTTCATAAGGAATGATAATGACCCTAAATCCAACCAA
>NW_020838656.1:5048-11087 GCF_003676395.1 Aethalodelphis obliquidens
TTTAGACAATGGTTTTGTTGGGATAACTGGAGGCCAGAAGACATCTGTATTTGAAGGACTATTTTAGCACATAACAAATTATTAACCAAAAAAAACACAAAAACTAACTAATTTTCCCTCCTCCTAAGCTTCCTGGCAGGCAGTCAGTTCTAAAATTCTAAAGTTTAAGGTGCTGTCAGGTATTGCCTAAGATAAAAACCTATATTGTCAGGCAGAAAAATTCTGCCCAGGGCTTTAGTTGCTTAGAAAAGGTGATGATGTATCTGAAAAGTTGAGTTTCAGAAAGAAAGGAAAAAAGAGAAATCCCACTCCCTCACCTCCCCATACACACACATACTGGAAAACAGACCTTCCTCCAAGTTATCCAAAGGTTCCTCAGCCATGCCAACTCCGGGACTCCTGCACTCGTGGGAGGGCAACACCACCTCTAAAGCACAGAAGAACTTGAGGCTCTGCTTCTGAAGTGGTGTCACAATATCTGGCTTTTCCCTTTCTTCAAGGTTAGAAAGATCCTGAAGCTGTTAGGATTTTGAATTAAAGGCTAGACTTCAAAATATCCTGTTGTTAGAAATAAAAACTAAACTCCAGCAACCCCAGGTAATAGTTTAGGTATGCTATAGCTTCAAAATCAAGTGAGACTTGCAAATGAATGATTAGATATGGTCAACTATTTTTTATTATATACCATGCAAATACTGGAGAAAATTACGGACACCACCATCCAAGTCATTGAGATTATCACTAATTCTAGGTGGCAGGCCAATGCTCAGATACTTCCATGTGGAAGCCTCTCACATCTCCTCCCCAAAGCCCTGTTCTATTCTTCTCTCTAAAGTATAGGAGTTCAATGTTGGAAGGAGTCTGGTTAGTCAAAGAAAGTCTACAGAGTTTACCTTGATGATCCTTTTTGACCACCCATTGAAACCAAAGTAGTAATTTGCCAATTCTTGGCATCTGCAGCTGTTTAGGGCAAGCGTATTATGTTGAACCGCCTTATTACTGGTGCCGAGACGAACCTAAAGACATAAAAGACCTAAAAATATCACAACCCTACATAGAGGCTTATTTTGGATATACCTGAGATTTATCAATACCAATTTCATAGAGGGGCTGTGCAGATTAAGTAGCACATTTTAAGCAATGAGTTCACAGTGAGCCCTAAATAAATGTTATTTATTATTTTTAGGTCAGTACTTTTCTGCATCATTTCCAGGGCCCCTGATTAACCGGAAGGTTCCCTGACCGCTGGTGGTGAAAGTGATGATGAAAGCAACCAAGGAAGCCCAGCAGAAGCCTATTATGGGGCTGGGGGTAAGCAAAGGAAGTGAACTGTTTCAGTCGCCTCATCCTGTAGCTCCTGCTTGAGAATACGAGCTGAAGAGGAGATAAGATGGACCTGCCACTGAATTAGGACCTTAATCTGTAGCAGCCCCTCCCCAAGTTACTAACCCCTGTTAGAAGAGGGAATATGTATACCTCTCTAAATGTAAATAAAGCAACCAAAAGAATTAGAGGTTCATCTGCATTAACAAGCTTCTTTGAGAGTGCAAATATTTCCAGTCTTAACTCTCTCAATAACTTACATATTACTGTGGAGTTTTTACATCAGTAGTTCTTTCTTAAATGTCTATTTCCATTTTGAACAGCGTGTAGTATATAAATACAGTCATAAAAATTCAAATAATACAAAGAAAGTCAAAGCATTGTTAATTCTTTGATTTGTTTGTGCATCTTCCCCGTCACTAGTTTACGAGCTCCTTAAGTGCTTGAAGGAACCGTATATTATTCTTTCCGTGTTACCAGAAACAAGCATAGGTCTTGGCATATAATAGGGGAGTGATGGTCTGTTGACTGAGTGAATGAATGAGTACATAAGAAAATGAAATTATTTCCTCCAACTGAAGCTGCCTGCTGGGAAGGAGAAATGAAGACTAATTTTTAAATGTTGAGTGTCGCATGGGAGGCTAGGCCCTGTACGGTGAGTCATAATGGAGCTGTCCTGGACAATTAGGAAGCTTCAGAAGGGCTCTGAGCCCCTGGGTAGTAGAGACAGTTGACATCTGGGATAACCTTGCCACAGTTCTTGTTGGCAAACATATCCCTTCGTGCTACTGAGAAAAACTCAGATACATTAGGCCTTTCCTTCATTTTATTTTAAGATGTTATTATCTTTTCTGCATTTATAAAAACTACAGGGGAAAAAAGATAAGATGTATACCTGCCAATGAATAAAAGAACACATAATTGGAACTTCCCTGCTGGTGCAGTGGTTAAGACTCCATGCTCCCAAGGCAGGGGGCCTTGGTTCAATCCCTGGTCAGTGAATTATGTCTCACATGCATGCTGCAACTAAGAGTTTGCACACCACAGTTAAGGAGACTGCGAGCCACAACTAAGGAGCCTGCCTGCTGCAACTAAGACCCGGTGCAACCAAGTAAATAAATAAATAAAATTTTAAAAGAACGCATAATTAAAGTAGGTAACAATTTCGGGCGTGTGAGCAGTAAACTAAGGCTCTGCATTAAATAAGGAAATGTAATACGAATGCCCTTTCCTCTCAACTGTATAGTGACTTGTAGAACATTCTATCAGTGCCGAGCTTTATGCTGTGAAAATCTCAGAACCTAAGCTTATGCAATAGTCTTAATGTCCAATATAAGAAAAGAACTCAGTACTCACAACTGACACCAAGTAACTGTTTCATAATCTTTCCAGGACCATCTGTAATATCTGAGTGGTTATGTGAAATGGTCGCAGGGTGTGCAAACAAAAGAATGCCTGGCACAAAATCATTTCAATCCCAGGGAGAACAGCCAGGATTGAAGAGGGTGTTAAACAGGGTACAGAAGTGGGAGGTAGTGTACCTGGAGTCACATCTGAGGAGAGTTCTCAGATTCAATAAAGGTGAACTCAGTGAGTAAAGAAATATGGGTGAGAACAGGCAGCAAGGTCAGTAGGAAGTAGCCAGAGCGAGAAACCAATCAGAGAAGACACACAATTATAAAGGGAAAGGTCTGGAAATCTAAGCCTCACTCACTTATTCAGAGGAATTGAAAAGGTCCTTGAAAAAGGAATGGTGGCTGAATGGAGGCACATAATGAAATGTTAATTCTGGGCAAGTAAGATTGGATGGCATGTTAATATGGAATAAGGTTTCTACAATGCATGAAAGAATATTTTAACCATTTTCTGGAATGTGAAGGGAGTTCTGAATAGGCAGTTTGAGAGTGGTGATGAAGCCTCCTTTATGTTACATCTGACAAAAGTTCCTCAAGCTCCGGACTTCCCTGGTGGCACAGTGGTTAAGAGTCCACCTGCCAATGCAGAGGACACGGGTTCGATCCCTCGTGCGGGAAGATCCCACATGCCGCAGAGCAACTAAGCCCGTAAGCCACAACTACTAAAGCCTGCGTGCCTAAAACCCGTGCTCCGCAACAAGAGAAGCCATCGCGATGAGAAGCCCACACACCACAAGGAAGAGGAATCCCCGCTCTCCGCAACTAGAGAAAGCCAGTGCGCAGCAACAAGACCCAACGCAGCCAAAAATAAATAAATTAATTAATTAATTCATGAAAAAGTTTGTCAACCTCACAAATTTGAAAATCACATAAAAGTATATATAAGGAAGACTCTTGTGAAGATTTCTTAAATTAAGGGGCAGCATAAAATGACATGGGGTTTAACATCAGTTAAGTTGTGTTTGGCCTCTAGTTTCCACCTTTACTGTCATGAACCTTAAGTAAGTCACTTAACCATCCTGAGTTCGAGTTTCTTCATCTAAAAACAACAAAGAAAGGTCTGGGGAACTGGGGGATCACTGGAGCAGTGAATCTGAGAGCATTCTGTACACCACAGTGCTGTACAAACGCTGGCCTTTCCCCCCGCACCCCCCCCCCCGCCCCGCGCTGGGATCTTAGCTCCCCGACCAGGGATTGAACCCGTGCCCTCAGCAGTGAAAGTGCAGAGTCCTAACACTGGACCGCCAGGGAATTCCCGATGGCCTATTACTTTTAAATTCAGCACTTCATCCCAGTAGAGCGAGGAATTCCACATTTGGACCCACCTTCACTGGAGATGTCTGGAAAAGCTGCTTCTGGTCACATGCCTTTTGGGCTCTGTGGGCATCCCTTGCTGAATAAAACTTGATGATGCCATAGAACCCAGGACCGGCCACTGCTGCGTTTGGGAAGACTCGGACCGAATACAGAAGGCCAAACTGGGAGAAGACTGTGAACACAGAATGCTGTAGGGTGGTCCCATGCTAAGTAAGTGCAGGAAATTTCACGCCCAGGAAAACAAACCGCCCATTCCCTTATATTCCCCCAGCCCTTCGCCACAGGCAACTGTGGTGAGCCGGCAACTCCAAACACTTCTCATTTTATGAACAAGTTTCCCTCTGAAATCCTAAGCTTCGAGAAGCATTAGGAGGCAATGCCGTCTGTTGGGAACTATCTCTCAAAAATCTCTGTGGGCGAGCTGACTGCTCAGGTCGGCTCTAGAACTAAGATTCCTCTCAGCGGAGACCACAGGCAGATGAGGTGCTGAAGCAGTACCCCGGGGCGCAAAGTTACTGGGGCGCGGGGCGGCTTCCTCCACCCCTCCCTCCGCCCCGGCTCGGCTCACTTGCAAGGCCTCGGCCGTGGGTCCAGAGCTCAGCTCCCACACCAGCAAGGTTTTGTCACCCGCGACGGGAACCGCAAAAGGTACCAACTCCACCATTCTGCCGTTACCGCGCGTGCGCGGCTCGAGGCGCAAGCGGACTGCGCCTGCGCACGCGCGCCCGCGCTTTTTAAAAAATGGAGCCTGAGGGGCGGAGTCAGCTCGGTGGGAGTGGGACGGGGGCGGTGCTCGGACGTCTCCCTCGCCCCTCCCACTCCGGGCTTGCCTCTGCCTCTAGTTCCCCTTCCGCAACCCGCGCGCCCAGAAGTTTTGGAGTTTAGCGTTTCTATTCAAGTGTATTTTTAGCGTAGAGTCCAAAGTGTGAGTTTACAGGATCGAATGGTGCGGACATGTTTATAGCAGCTGGCTTCATCTTCAAACTCCCAGAGAAGAGTAGAGTACTAAGTAGTTAGCGCTAACTATCCACTGAACTTTAAAAATTTAGATTTCCTGACTCTGTGTGAGAAATGACCACCAAAGATGCAATCCTTCGACTTGAGTGTTTTCATAAGTCTTAAATATGCAAATCAAGGTATAACATTAAAGCCATCGACAGTCTAGTACGAAATTCTTAAGAAGTTGGTTTCTAGCCCATTTTCCTAAAGTACCCCCAAATCACTGAGCACATTTCTGCATCCCCACCACGACTTTCTCCACCTCAATATAGCAGACACTTAGCCCCACCCATTACCTACTTCTGAGCTCTTTTACTTCAAAAATTGTTGACTTTGCAGGAATTACTTGGATCTTGATACTGTTTCAAACCAATAACTATAGATTTATTATCTATATCATTATCCATTGCATTCATTGTATGTATCCATTTATTCATTGTATCCATTATCTGTGTATGGAGAAGATCCCCATAATCTTCTCCAGATTGATTATGAACACCTCATGAACAATATTTACAGATTTATCACCCTTTTTCTAGTACTTAGCACACTCATACTCTATTAGGTACTCAAATATATTTGGCTTAATCCGTTGCAGAGCACTGGCTCTAGGCAAGCGGGCTTCAGTAGTTGCAGCACGAGGGCTCATTAGCTGTGGCTCACAGACTCTAGAGCACAGGCTCAGTAGTTGTGGCACACAGGCTTAGTTGTTCGGCGACAGGTGGGATCTTCCCGGACCAGGGCTCGAACCCATGTCCCCTGTATTGGCAGATGGATTCATAACTACCGCGCCACCAGAGAAGTCTGGAAGGCAGATTCTTTACCACTGGACCATCAGGGAAGTCCCAGGATCAGCCTTTTAAAGGAGCATCCCAGAGATGTTTGAGTGCAGAGCTCCACAGACCATATTTTGAGAAATGATATTTCCCTATGGACACCTTTCCTCTGGCAGCCCTTTTGAATGGCAGCTATGTTCTCTCCAGTG
>NW_020838657.1:0-10959 GCF_003676395.1 Aethalodelphis obliquidens
TCTTTATCCATTCATCCGATGATGGGCACTTAGGTTGTTTCCATCTCCGGGCTATTGTAAATAGAGCTGCAATGAACATTTTGGTACATGACTCTTTTTGAATTTCGGTTTTCTCAGGGTATATGCCCAGTAGTGGGATTGCTGGGTCATATGGTAGTTCTATTTGTAGTTTTTTAAGGAACCTCCATACTGTTCTCCATAGTGGCTGTATCAATTTACATTCCCGCCAACAGTGCAAGAGTGTTCCCTTTTCTCCACACCCTCTCCAGCATTTATTGTTTCTAGATTTTTTGATGATAGCCATTCTGACTGGTGTGAGATGATATCTCATTGTAGTTTTGATTTGCATTTCTCTAATGAATAATGATGTTGAGCATTCTTTCATGTGTTTGTTGGCAGTCTGTATATCTTCTTTGGAGAAATGTCTATTTAGGTCTTCTGCCCATTTTTGGATTGGATTGTTTGTTTTTTTGTTATTGAGCTGCATGAGCTGCTTGTAAATTTTGGAGATTAATCCTTTGTCGGTTGCTTCATTTGCAAATATTTTCTCCCATTCTGAGGGTTGTCTTTTGGTCTTGTTTATGGTTTATCGATTCTATATGTAATAGTTTGTATAATTATTTGGGTTATCTTTTCCACAGAGCCATCAACCTCTTTGAGTCAGGGATTGAGTTTTTCCCATCTTAGCACCTTCCACAGAGGCTTGAATAGTGTCAGACCCAGAGAAGGTGCTCAACAAAAGAATATAATGAAATATTTTAGAAAATAAAACATTTAACTAGTATAGTACCATGAAGCACATACCATAATAAAAAATATAATATAATGAAATGTGTTAAGAAATGACACATCTTAAAGAACCACAGAAAGAGGAAAACATCCAAGGTGCTCCAAGCCTGTGATCCAAGTTCATTGCCAAGTACCCAGGTCAAGTCTAAGAGAGACTCTGAAGTCAGACAGACTTTGACTTTAATGTCAAAGCTGCCACTTTCAAACCAGGTGACTTTGGACAATTTACCCAGAGTTTCTGGGCCTTTATTTCCTCATTTACTAAGCAGAGATTAGAGACGTCTGCTTACAGGGTTGTGAAAATTATACACGACCACTGTGTGAGCATCTGGATGTGTTCTCAGCACATACATAACATGGGGTCCCACAAACAAGGGATCAGGAGGTCAGGAGAGGACAACAGTGCTGGCTCCTCTAAACCAAACTCTCCACCGAGAAGCACCCACTCACCGTCTCATTAACTTCTTTTTAACAATACTTTAGATCAGAAATACACTCATTTCCTCCCCACCGCCATGTCCCACCTCGCCCAGGCTGTTCAATTCCTGTACATTTGGATTCTGGACAGACTTAAGTGACTGAATAGGAGAGTCATTTTTAGGAAGAGCTGAAGTTCCAGAGGAAAGCTGCCGGTTATGCCATTGTATGTGGGACCCGGGCCACTGGAAAGGAATGGTTGTCAGACTGGCGAAGGGATCTGAAAGCATATTATACAAAGAGTGGAAGGGGGATGGGAGTGTTGGCCTGTAAAACAGAAGTGCCAAGGATACCAGGGTCGCCTTACGTGCAGCAGAAGCCAGACAACCTTTGCGTGGCCCAATGGGTAAAACTAGGACATCCGAATGAAGTTACAAGAAGATAGATTTCTGTTTGGTACACACGAAGAATTTGTGTTTGACTCTGGTCTGTCCAAAGATGCAATGTGCTGCCTTACAGGCAGGGATGTTGGTCTGAGAAGAGGTCAGATTCTTCTTTTTTAAAAAAATTTTTTATAAATTTATTTATTTATCTATTTTTGGCTGTGTTTGGGTCTTCGTCGTGGTACGCAGCCTTCTCATTGCCCTGGCTTCTCTTGTCGCAGAGCACAGGCTCTAGGTGTGCAGGCTTCAGTAGTTGTGGCACACAGCATCAGTAGTTGTGGCTCGTGGGTTCTAGAGTGCAGGCTCAGTAGTTGTGGTGCACGGGCTTAGTTGTTCCATGGCATGTGGGATCTCCCCGGACCAGGGCTCGAACCCATGTCCCCTGCATTGCACCAGGGACGTCCAAGGTCAGATTATTCTATCTTTAGGATTTATTTTAAACTTGATATCCAATAAATTTATGAAAACTTTAGGAAACTTCCTTGTGTCTGATGGTGCACAAGATTCAATTTATAGCAAGCAATGCAAACTATTATATATGGAATAGACAGACAATAAGGTCCTACTGTATAGCACAGAGAACTATATTCAATATCCTGTGATAAACCATAATGGAAAAGAATATGAAAAAGAGTGTGTGTGTGTGTGTGTGTGTGTGTGTGTGTGTGTGTATAAAACTGAATCACTCTGCTATACGCAACACTGTAAATCAACTATACTTCAACAAAATAAATTTTTAAAATTCTAGCAACAAATGACTATAAAAATGTATAGTCATTTATTTTAAATTATTAAATTTTACAGTAAATTTGTTGAAAAATCTCTAAAAACATTCACTAAATAAATACTCCCCTTTAATGTTATGTCTCCCTCCAGCTACCACCAATGTCCCTACTCTCTTGTACTGAAAAACTCTTCCAAGGAATTTCTAATACGTCAACCTCCACTTGCTAATTTCCCAGTCTCCCTCAAGCCTAATCCAATCAGACTTTTATTCAATAAAAACACTCCTGTCAGTGCCACACCTCCACCTTACCAAATCCCACCCTGAATTCCCAGGTCTCAGAGTACATGACCTCTCAACACACAGGCATTGCTAGGTACCCCATTATCCTTGAAACTCTGTCAGACTTGGATTCCAGGTCATCCTCTTCTCTTGCTTGTTTTTTTCCTTACTTTCCTTTCCAGTCTCCACTGTTGTCTCCTCTCTTTTTGCTGAACTTCAACTATAGAAGACAACCAAGTGAGCAGTAATCACTTCCTTCTCCATTGACATTCCACCTTCAGGAGATCTCATCCAGTAAAATGTCACCTACATGCTCCTGGATCGTAAACGTCTATCCCCAGCCTTGAATTCTCCCCTGAGCGTCAGCCTGTTTGGTAAAACTGCTTTACAGCCATCTCCACTGGATCTCATAACATCTCACTGCGAACAGCTCTAAAGCACTGCACTTGAGTCCATGCTTCATCTTCTTTTTTTTTTTCTAATTATTATTTATTACTATTGAACAAGGCTATCTGCTGTGCACCAATCCAGTTCGCTGCTATGTATAAAACTGACATGCTCCTGGCCCTGACAGATCAATACCTTCTACTGCAGACTATATATAGAGATGACTTTTGTCCTTTATCTGTCCCCACTCCCCATTTTCACAATGGGAGATGTTTAGAGTAGGATAGAATTTTCAGTTTTGGGGTTTTTTTTTTTAAATATAACAATTCTTTTCTTTTCTTCTTCTTTCTTTTCTTCTTCTTTTTTTTTTTTTTTCCAGGACCAGGGATGGAACCCCGGCCCTCGGCAGTGAAAGCACCAAGTTCTAACCCCTGGACCACCAGGGAATTCCCCATGCCTCATCTTCTAAACCCCAGGTATAGTGGACACGTTTGTTCCACGGTGCTTTATGTTTGTTGTTTACATGGCGTAGAACGTCCTCCCCATTTCAAGGCTCCATCCTTCTTGTTCAGGTCTCTGATCAAATGTTATCTCTTACACATGCCTTTGCTGACAACCCTATTTCAAGCAGTGTTGTAGTAGTTTATTAAATGGTTAGTGAGTGAATAAATGAGCAATCACTGATCTCTCTTTTATCATAATACTGAAAAATGCTGCCACTAGCTATATCAAATTGCCTTGCCAGAAATTCTATATTCTTTTCTGAATTTGGAAATACTGGAACAGATATCTGTTAACAGAGCTGTTGTGGGAAAATGTACTTGGCCCTAGAGGGAACTCTGGAAACTTTATAAAAGGGGTGTGATAGCAGCAGCTAACACAGAGTCCAGCCTTCGACAAAGCCTGAGACTTCAAGGCCACAGTTGCCTCACCTAAAAGATGCCACTGTAGGGTCTATGCTGTTTACAGTCCCACCAGCTGTTTGAAACACACTATGTCCTAAGTAACTAATTGGGGATGTTGGCCTTATACTTGTACATAGGAATAAGATGAAGGCTGAGCTGGCGGCTTGAATCAAGACCATTGAAGGAGGTGGAGGGCTGAGGTTGACCTTCTTTACTACTCCTTGCACCTCTCTCTCAAAAGGGTGTATCCGGAGCAAACGATGATCTTAAAAAAAAAAAAAGACAGAAAAGATGGCCCCCTCTTATCTGTGGGGGAAGTTCGCTAGAACTTCCCTAGAGAAGAACGAATTGTCTGTATATACCTAAAGGCCAACTTGGCATGATGAGATATTTTTCAATTATTTTCTCATTTAAAAAATCTTACAGTATTGTTTTAACTTGATCCTCCTTCTCTAATACTTATTTCTTTAAGCCTTCCACTATATATGGTGACTGGAAGTATTAACTGTTCAGCGCAACTCAAGGCAAATGTTATATGGAAGCAGAGTGGAAGAAAAGGGTACTGGAAGCATTATTTTTATAGGACTGTTTCACTTACATCATCTGAACTATGGGCTGCATAAAACAAAGCTTTTAAAAGTTAATTGGAAAAGAGATCTTCATTCCTATTATTTTCCCTTCCTGTTGAATTTAACAACCTTAAATTGGCATTACAGACTAACTTACTGGAGTACTGGTTTATTTCATAAAGGACTGGTTCTCTATAAACGCACAGAGAAAAGCACAGCAAAAACTGTCCGACCTCTGTGCCAGGAACGTGAGTGCTTTCATACATCCGGGGAAAATGTGGATGTCAAATTGGTAGATAAAATAAAGTCCAATAAAACCATTCTTACCAATTTCTTAAATCACAGATATTTATTTAATGACACGAATGGTTTTTCTTAAATTGAATGTGAAATGGTGGATTTTTGTTTTCATGCATTGTTCTGGGTGATATTTTAGTAAACCAACAGACATTTGAGTTTTTTGCAACATCATGTTCTCCCATTAAGCATATGTAGGCAAATGTGCCCTTATATATTAAATAGACGAGCATCTCACAGTAACTAAAACTCCCTAAAGCGTTTTCCTCTTTGCCTCAAACTTACCACCTTATGAAATGTATGTGTCTTAGCAAGTGCAAGATAAATACCTGCTGAACTGGATTTGGTTCACCAGCCCAGATACCTGTGACTCTAAAGACCATATCATTGACTATCATCCAACTGCAGAGTGCATGTCTAATGAGAAAATAGCCACAGGTGACGAATTCTTTCTTTGGTTGTAAATATTATGAATATATTCATAAGAAAAAAAATCAAAATACATGCTTGAATATGTAGTACACATTACAGTCAAATGAAAAGTTTTTCTCCTTTAGAAAAACTCCCTTTTTCTTTCATAGTCCCCATGGCAACTATGGTATTGAGTTATCATTTACTTTTTATATGATGATGATTATTTTATACGTATATTTATTTCTTCTTTTTTTTCTGAGACTAGACATTGATCCGTGAACTCCCTCTAATTTAGTAGCAGAATCAATGAGCTGAGGAAGTGGAGCAAACACACTTCCCTTTTATTACACTAAACAAGGTAAGAAAGAGAAAATATTTCCTGGTGTTTAGGGAGAAAAGAGCTTAGGCTTAGAAGCTCAAATTCAGGAACTGAATATACACATTAGAATATTAAAATCATTCTTTTTTAAAGAATTAAATTAACTCACATTTGCCAATTTTTTTTTCACAAGTCCCCACGGTCTCTTAGCAATATCTCCCAAAATAAATATGGTTTCAGCTTCAGGATTTTCAAAATAACATCACGTGGACATAGTATACTCTTAATTTTCAAGATTAAAAGAAAGCTTACCATTTGCAGAACACAAGAGGAAAGGGCAATGTGGCAATTACTCATGACTGTTGAGTAATTGAGTAATCCAGTAATTAAGTAATCCAGCCTCTAAGAGTCTGGATAAATCTGCTCTTTTTATGCAGAAAAAGAATTAGGTAGACGGAGCATCAGTAATATATACACATACACTCAGTATTTGATCTGTATCTGACAGATAAAGATCACTGACCAAAGACAGTATTTTATGACATAAGTGTTATTTTTCATCTAGCTGCTCTCCCTTGCTAATAACCCAGATGTTCTGTTGCTGTTCGAGAGAAGCAGAAGTAAATTCAAGTGATGTCATTCTCTTTTGCAAGAGATCAGAGGCCTTTTCTATGTCTTCCACAATATTCAAACAACAAAATGAGAACAAACATAGGAATTTGATTTTCAACCTTCATAGGAGATAAATAAGCAACGCGGTCCAGGAAAGTTTACTGTCCCTTTAATCATTTCAATAATGAAAATTCACAGGAGAGAAAAACTATCATTTTGAATTTATTTAAAGCACTAAGCACAGCCTCCTGTGAGTGTCTCAAATCATCATAAATTTTAGACTGGAGACCCCACTGGCTGATAAATGCTCTACAAGCCTGCCAAGGAAAACATCACCATGGCTCACTCTAATAAGTGCTAGGAATACAGAGGAAGGATTTTGTTTTTTTTTTTTTGCAATCCTATCGGTATCTTCTTATCTGATGGCAATAGGTTATCACACACCCACATCTTTGCAGAACTCCTGCCACTTCCCTCTCTTGACATGCTGTGCAATCCCACATAAGTGACACTTTCAGATCAATGAACTAAAAAAACTGCAGTTCCTAAAGAAATGTCATGCAGGACTTTTATTACCTTGAATATGAAATGGTGGCTCTCGTTTAAATGCACCCCTCTGGGAGGCTCTACATATGTTAGTAAACCAACAGACGTTTGAGTTTTGAACATGTTTGCCCATTAAGCATATGGAGGTAAACCTATTTCTAAGCATCAAATAGACATGCATCTTGGAATTAGTGCTCTAGACATTATCCACCACGACCAGATTCATCAGTGTTTTTCAATGACTTTACAGATAAAGATGAA
Organism: Aethalodelphis obliquidens; assembly: GCF_003676395.1. Classification (NCBI taxonomy): domain Eukaryota; kingdom Metazoa; phylum Chordata; class Mammalia; order Artiodactyla; family Delphinidae; genus Aethalodelphis; species Aethalodelphis obliquidens. Next base: position 6,966 of record NW_020838657.1, read on the forward strand.
TAAACTACAGAAAAGTTGCTGAGGCATGGTCAATTCCTTTGGTAAGAATCTACTGATCAAAACATTGATCATTTACGTCACTAAATTTCTACTGCTGGTCTGTAGTAAGAATTAAAATTCATTGGTTGGGTTCACTTGAGTCAAGTGTATTCAGGGACATCATTTTATTTATACCACTAGGTCTTCTATTGCTTACTTATCCTAAGAGAGCAATGGCAAGCATTAAATTGTATATTTGCCCTCTAGCCTTGAAGGTTAGACACAAGCACTCTAATCAGATGCTACAAGTCAGCAGATGAGTATTAATAGCTGGAATGATATCTGGTAGGTTAAAAGTGAAAGATAAGGTAAGTGGAGACACAAGAACTACCTGAATGATGAAGAGCACTACTTGAGTTGAACCTCAAAATAATGTGGGACTTGAAAAGATTTAGTCAATTATTAGAAATGTCTCTCTTTTAGTAGCAACAAGGGCCAGTAAAGCCCAGTAATATTAGTTGGGACTGACCAATATATTAAGTGTAGTAGCAGTTGAGAAGCCCTGAAACTTGACGTATAGTAACAAAGATGAACAGGTGAACAGTAAGAGGACAGCTCTCATGTGGCAAAACCTTAGAAGAGGTGACAAAGCAAGACAACAGATGGCGAGAGGCTACAAGGAGCAGATGCTACCACGCAGGTGACAAGGGACTGACAGTCCAAAGGAATCTCACCTTTGCATAGCTTTCTTTTAGGCACAGGACAATAAAATGTATCATCCAAACAAGATTTTTATTTAAGTGGCTAGTAAATCGTAATAATTGTGTTTTTTTAAGAAGTTTCCTAATTTAAAAAACCAACAAAAAATACGCAAAACAGAAACCTCTTTTAGGTGTCCTCTTCTCTATCTTCTATGGAAAATAAGAGGCAGAATTTTAGGATTGGTCATGAGCAGGTAGAAGCTATGGTAACTTTTCTCCCTTGTGGTAGAAGTGTTTGTGACCTGGCAAATAGTTAAAAAAAAAAAGAAGCAAATGGATCTGTGAAAATCTGCCTCCGTATTTTCCTTCCAACTACTGACAAACTTTTAGCTCCATCTTCTGCGATCAGTCTCCTCTTTCTTCTTCGCTTTGACCTCAGGCAGTCTCAATTCTCCTTGATGTTCAGAGAAATTGGGAGATGGGACGGACTTGGAATCACTGGAGGAAAGTTTTCCTCTAGATGGCTCTTTATTTCACGAGGGAAAAATGTAACCTATGAAGTTCTTGGACATTCTGGATACGAATCCATGTACCGTGAAATTAAAAAGCTCTTACGTAAATGTAGCTACGCTAACAACAATATTTCAATAAGGAACTAAATGTCCAGTGAGGGGAGGAACAAATAATTTTTCTCTTTTCTTGATGGAAACCATGCTTTTGTTTTCCGATATATTTATACTGTCCTAAAGTTGAAAACCTAAAATTAGATAATTTGGGAAGATCACCTTCCAAATTTAAGAAGGCACCAAAGAGAACTTGGGAATGAGAAAAACATTGTTGGTGTGAGGTGAGGAAGCCTCCTTCTCCACTAAGCTAGGGAGCACTTATTTATACCAAAAGCAGGAATGTTGGTAGATGTTCAACAGGGGGTTAAAGGCTTAAAAGTAGGAAGAAGAGAAGCACTTGCTGACAGTCAAGAGACGGAACTTATGGATGATGGTGCTCGTTGTCAAGACCATGAACAGCAGAGATCTCTGAACACTCTGATTGGTTCAAGATGGCAGAGGAGAAGGACTCACTCCATCTCGCGAGAGCACCAGAATCACAACTAACTGCTGAACGATCATCGACAGGAAGACACCGGAACTCACCAAAAAGATACCCCACATCCAAAGACAAAGGAGAACCCACAATGAGACAGTAGGATGGGCTCAATCACAATAAAATCAAATCCCATAACTGCTGAGTGGGTGACTCACAAACTGGAGAACAATTATACCACAGAAGTCTACCCACTGGAGTGAAGGCTCTGAGCCCCATGTCAGGCCTCCCAACCTGGGGTTCTGGCAACGGGAGGAGGAATTCCCAGAGAATCAGACTTTGAAGGCTAGCAGGATTTGACTGCAGGACTTCTACAAGACTACGGGAAACAGAGACTCCACTCTTGGAGGGCACACACAAAGTAGTGTGCATATTGGGACCCCGGGGGAAGGAGCAGTGACCCCAAAGGAGACTGAACCAGACCTACCTGCTACTGTGGGAGGGTTTCCAGCAGATGCGGGGGTGGGGGGCAGGGGGGCTGTGGCTCATTGCAGGGACAAGGACACTGCCAGCAGAAGTTCTGGGAAGTACGCCTTGGAGTAAGCCATCCTGGAGTCCACCATTATAACCATCAAAGAGCCTGAAGGGTCCAGTGCTGGGTCACCTCAAGCCAAACAACCAACAGGGAGGGAACTCACACCCACCCATCAGCAGACAAGCAGATTATAGTTTTACTGAGCTCTGCCCACCAGAGTAAAACCCAGGTCTACCCACCACCAGTCCCTCCCATCAGGAAGCTTGCACAAGCCTCTTAGATACCCTCAACCACCACAGGGCAGACAGCAGAAGCAAGAAGAACTACAATCCTGCAGCCAGTAGAATGAAAACCACATTTACAGAAAGATAGCCAAAATGAAAAGGCAGAGGACTATGTACCAAATGAAGGAACAAGATAAAACCCCAGAAAAACAACTAAATGAAGTAGAGATAGGCAACCTTCCAGAAAAAGAATTCAGAATAATGATAGTGAAGGTGATCCTGGACCTCAGAAAAACAATGGAGGCAAAGATCGAGAAGGTGCAAGAAATGTTTAATAAAGATCTAGAAGAATTAAAGAACAAACAAACAGAGATGAACAACACAATAATTGAAATGAAAAATACACTAGAAGGAATCAATAGCAGAATAACTGAGGCAGAAGAAAGGATAAGTGACCTGGAAGACAGAATGGTGGAGTTCACTACTGCAGAACAGAATAAAGAAAAAAGAATGAAAAGAAATGCAGACAGCCTAAGAGACCTCTGGGACAACATGAAATACACCCCTATATTCGCATGACAGGGGTCCCAGAAGGAGAAGAGAGAGAGAAAGGACCAGAGAAAATATCTGAAGAGATTAGAGTAGAAAACTTCCCTAACATGGGAAAGGAAATAGCCACTCAACTCCAGGAAGCGCAGAGAGTCTCATACAGGATAAACCCAAGGAGAAACACACCGACACATAATAATCTAATTGGCAAATATTAAAGGCAAAGAAAAATTATTGAAAGCAGCAAGGGAAAAACAACAAATAACATACAAGGGAACTCCCATACGGTTTAACAGCTGATTTCTCAGCACAAACTCTACAAGCCAGAAGGGAGTGCCATGATATACTTAAAGTGATAAAAGGGAAAAACCTACAACCAAGATTACTCTACCGGGCAAGGATCTCATTCAGATTCGATGGAGAAATCAAAAGCTTTCCAGACAAGCAAAAGCTAAGAGAATTCAGCACCACCAAACCAGCTCTACAACAAATGCTAAAAGAACTTCTCTAAGTGGGAAACACAAGAGAAGAAAAGGACCTACAAAACCAAACCCAAAACAATTAAGAAAATGGTAATGGGAACATACATATCAATAATCAACTTAAATGTGAATGGATTAAATGCTCCAACCAAAAGACACAGACTCACTGAATGGATACAGGAACAAGACCCATATATACACTGTCTACAAGAGACACACTTCAGACCTAGAGACACATAAAGACTGAAAGTAAGGGGATGGAAAAAGATATTCCACGCAAATGGAAATCAAAAGAAAGCTGGAGTAGCAATACTCATATCCGATAAAATAGACCTTAAAATAAAGAATGCTACAAGAGACAAGGAGGGACACTATATAATGATCAAGGGATCAATGCAAGAAGAAGATATAACGATTATAAAAATATATACACCCAGAGATGGAAACAACCTAAGTGCCCATCATCGGATGAATGGATAAAGA
>NW_020838658.1:0-10955 GCF_003676395.1 Aethalodelphis obliquidens
GTTTTTATTTCCATTTCTCTAGGAGGTGGGTCAAAAAGGATCTTGCTGTGATTTATGTCATAGAGTGTTCTGCCTATGTTTTCCTCTAAGCGTTTGATAGTTTCTGGCCTTACATTTAGGTCTTTACTCCATTTTGAGTTTATTTTTGTGTATGGTGTTAGGGAGTGTTCTAATTCCATTCTTTTACATGTGCCTGTCCAGTTTTCCCAGAAACACTTATTGAAGAGTCTTTTCTCCATTGTATGTCCTTGCCTCCTTTGTCATAGATTAGTTGACCATAGGTGTGTGGGTTTATCTCTGGGCTTTATATCCTGTTCCATTGATCTATATTTCTATTTTTGTGCCAGTACCATACTGTCTTGATTACTGTAGCTTTGTAGTATAGTCTGAAGTCAGGGAGCCTGACTCCTCCAGCTCCATTTTTCTTTGTCAAGATTGCTTTGGCTATTCGGGGTCTTTTGTGTTTCCATACAAATTGTGAAATCTTTTGTTCTAGTTCTGTGAAAAATGCATTGGTAGCTTGATAGGGATTGCACTGAATCTGTAGATTGCTTTGGGTAGTATAGTCATTTTCACAATGTTGAATCTTCCAATCCAAGAACATGGTATATCTCTCCATCTGTTTGTCTTATCTGTAATTTCTTTCATCAGTGTCTTATCGTTTTCTGCATACAAGTCTTTTGTCTCCTTAGGTAGGTTTATTCCTAGGTATTTAATTCTTTTTGTTGCAATGGTAAATGGGAGTGTTTCCTTAATTTCTCTTTCAGATTTTTCATCATTAGTGTATAGGAATGCAAGAGATTTCTGTGTATTAATTTTGTATCCTGCAACTTTACCAAATTCATTGATTAGCTCTAGTAGTTTTCTGGTCGCATCTTTAGGATTCTCTATGTATAGTATCATGTCATTTGCAAACAGTGACAGCTTTACTTCTTCTTTTCCGATTTGGATTCCTTTTATTTCTTTTTCATCTCTGATTGCTGTGGCTAAAACTTCCAAAACTATGTTGAATAATAGTGGTGAGAGTGAGCAACCTTGTCTTGGTCCTGATCTTAGTAGAAATGGTTTCAATTTTTCACCATTGAGAACGATGTTGGCTGTGGGTTTGTCATATATGGCCTTTATTATGTTGAGGTAAGTTTCCTCTACACCTACTTTCTGGAGAGTAAAACAAGTAACTTTTTAAAAGTGGAAATATTATCACAGAGGTACACTTGGTAGGACAGAAGAGAAAATAGCTCAGTCTGCCAACGTGGAGTGAGGGTGAGGGATAGTGAAGATTTTACCAGGATGTAATAACAGATGAGTCTTGAAAAAATGAATAGGAGCCCATGGGGCAATCTATGGGAGGAGGAGAAAGAGGAGATGGTGGCGGTGTAGGAGTGAGGTGAGTTGGGCATTGGGAACTGCAAATGTGGGTCCAGGGGACTTTAGGGAACAGCAAGTCATTTGATTGGTCTGGAATGTGAATGTGTGATGGGGATGGCAGGAGTTGAGCCTGGAGGAGGGAGCAGAGACCAGGCAGGAGGGCTTTGTGTCAGGCTGAAGAGTTCAGACTTTATTTTGAAGGTCACAGGGACCCAATAACAGATTTTTAAGCAAGAGGATGACATCCTTAGAATGGTATCTTCTAAAGGTCCTCCACCAGTGGTTTGGAAGAAAGATTAGAAAGAGACTTATTCAGGGAAGCAGGAAGACCTGAGAAGAGGCTTCTCCTCCAGTCCTGGCAAGAAAGGCCCCAATCCAAAGCAGTGGCTCAGAGATGCTCCTGTCTGGGCCCTCTCCACTGCAAAGCTCTGCGTGGTGTGCTCCTTGAAGCAGCTCTGTTCCCTCAGTGAAGTGAACCGACTTCAAGGAACAGGAGAGCCCTGCTGTCAGCCAGTGCCTGGCACTCACTCTCCTGTTCAGTCCTCCAATTGGATTTTGACCTTGCAAGAGTCCTAAAATTAGCCCATTAGTCACTCCTTTGCATCAAGTTAAGGAGACCCCTATTAAATTTACAGTAGATGCCCTAAGAGGAACGGAACATTACAAGCCACTAATGCCCTGCCCTTAATTGCTTCCCCAGATTAATTAGGTGGCTCCCCAGCAAGGCCCTAATCAAAGGGGGACAGAACAGGTAAATGTTGATGAGGTGAGGGAGTAAATGAGATTCAAAGCACTGGGCACAAGCTGGGAGGGACTGCACTCAGCAATCCGGGCAGAAATGGAGCACCGAATACAAAGGAGAAGAGTCAAGAAAGAAGGAAGGGCAAAGAGCTTTAAAGACAAAGGAGGCCAGCTGGGCTCATCGTGCATGGATTCCGCTTACATCCCTTTCACCATCTCTGATGGGTCCTCTGTCCTAAAAAGAGATCCTCACCTGGGACAGCAGTGGGGACTAATCAATGTCATTTTTACATCCAGCCAGTTCCTATAACATGCTGAGCAGAGTACTGGATGTTTTCTATGCGTTCCCTCAGTCAACCCACATGACCATGCTCTGAGCTACATTTACTGTTTCCAGGTTTCCCAGGAGGAAACTGAGGCTCAGATAGCTTAAATAAATTGCCTACCGTCATACAACTGAGCACCAGAGTCAGGATTTGAGTCTAGATACACTTGGCTCCAGTATCTTAACTGCTAAGTCAACCGCGCCACGTCTTACCACTCATTCCAGCAATCACTACCTCAACTCTTCTCACTGGTTTAGGGTTCCCATGGCCTGTAGAGGTAGTTTGATGTTTAGAAGTCCTTGGGTGCATTCAAAAAACCCCAGTCCAGCTCCATTTGCACCCCATATGGGCACCTTACTGCATCCTCACCGTAGCCTGGCACTGCACTCTGTGGTGCACCAGGAGACTCGTAATCGCTGCAGTCTGAGCCCCAACAGAAGAATTTACATACCAAGGGAGCTGCTGGATTCTTACAGCAGTAAGTGGTGGAACTGGAATTACAACCCAGGTCTGTTTGACCATAAAACAAATGCATGTCTATTCTATGACTTTCTCAGGTAATGCTTGAGATGAACTTGAACAATGAGTCACAGAGGTGCAGAAAAGTAGAAATTGTAGGCAGAGGCAACACTGTCGGCAAAGGCATGTAATGTAGGCCTGATGTGGCAAAAAAATGCTTGGAGTATGATGAGGAACTTAACGTGCTTGTGAGAGAAGACAGATGGCAGGAGATGAGGTTGGAAAAGAAGTCTGGATTGATGCTGGAAGGTGGTGATCTGGGAAGCATTCAGTGGAGGGGAATGCCCTCATTGATGAGATGGTACAGGCATCTGAAAACCATGGGGAGAACATGGCCTGCAGTGCTGTTGGCTGGTTACTACTAAGTTGTATTGAAGCCTCACAGAGGCATAATTAGGAACCAAGAGCTCCTAACAGTTAAAGGGTCAAAGTGAGCACTTACCTGGTAGTTTACAATGAGGCCTTTATATCCTGCAGAGGGAAAGCATCATAGCTGAGGAGCAAAATCAGGATCTGGTAGTTGAGGTTCCTGAACTCTAGTGATATTTAAGTACTCAGCCAAAGCAGGTATGTGTGATAAGGTAAGGACTGAAATTGGGAAAACCTGGGACCCTGAAATGTGAAATGGGGACATCTAGGTGGGTACTTCTTTGTAGAGCTCCCTGAAATATTAGAGCTTGAAGAAGTGGCCCACCTCTCTGGAGGAAGAGCTAGAAGCCCCAAGAAGGAAGATTCTGCTGAGCTCTTTTCCGCATAAAGCAATAGATAACCCCCTCAGGAGTTAATTCTACCAGCACTTCTGGCTGCAGGCTAATTACTAGGATTAACCCCACATAATCTGACTGGGGACTTACTGTACCTAAGAAGGAAGGAAAGAGATTTCTGTTGAAGGAGCTGCAAGAATTAATCAGCATGTATTATATATGAGCTGGGGGATTGCCTCTAGGATTGAATTTGGGCGGGGGGGGGGGGGGACTTGATCAAGGGAATCACAACATAAAACTGGATAAACAAAAATTCAGTAACTTGAGACACTTTCTCAGGACACAGGATTTACCACCCTGGCAAGGACTCAAGGGGATGGACAAACCTTCAGCTATGATGGCTCTTAGAAGCCTGGAAAACACAATGTCCTATGCTAGACAAAGTAGAAATGCCTGAGTTGCCCTGCACATAATATAGGAGGGAATAAAAAGGCTAAAGAAAGTGGGATGCTAAAGTAGATATATTATTGAAACTAGAAGACCTACTGCAGGATTATATATTCCACAGAGGGGCCCCGAAGATACCAAGGCCATTGGGAATGTGCTGATGAGAGGGGCACCAGCAACATTCAAAAGTTCAGGGGCGGCCTCGTCTGCAGGCCAGGGAGATCACAGAACTGGACTTATGATGGGAAGTGAAGTAATAGCGGCCAGTCAGTGGAACTCAACCACTAAAAGCCAGAAGGCCACAATTATCATAACAACCAGCAAGGATAGAGGGGCAACCAAGGATATGTGATCCAGGAAGTGGTGGAGAAAATTAAAAGAGCATGGTATCCCAAGGGGCAAAGTTGATCAGTGCCACTTAACATCTACAAGCAGAAGCAAGACCAGAGGGCACAAATAAGCTGCATGAACAGGTAGCCTAGCCCTTTACCGCAGTTGTACAAGAACCCCTGTCCCAGATCACATCTATGACTATCTATAGGGCCCTTTATGACCAGCTGTAGGAGGGGAAAAAAGCCTAAGCTTGGTTTGCATATGGATCAGGTCAATATGTGGGTACAAACTAAACATGAACGGCAGTTGTATATAGCCGTATTCAGAGATGGCTCTGTAACACAATGGAAAGGCAGAATCTTCCCAGTGAGCAAGTAATATGTCTCATCATTAACTGTGTGTGTAATAAAAAGTGACTCAAGGCAAGAATATATATAGATTCCTCAGCAGTGACCAATGACCTAACCAGGTCATTAACCAGGAGCCTAAAAGGTAAAGCACTGGAAAATCAGAGACAAGAAGTTCTGGTGTAGACACAAATAGATAGCAAATGGTAGCGGGTACAAAGTATGAGGATTTTTGTTTTCCACAGTAATGCCCAGCAGAAAATATCTGCTATGGAAGAGACAGTGAACAAGCAAGTAAAAAAAAAAAAAAAAAGCAGTTGGCATTAGCCAGCTTTCATTACTGGCACCGCAGAACGGGAACGATGACCCAGTAGAAGAGATGAAGGCTACACATGAATCTACAACGTGTACTTCCGTTTGCTAAGGCTGATCTAGCTGCCACTGCCTCTGAATATTGAACCTGTGAGCAACAGAAACAAATCGGTGTTGATCCCTCAATCTGGCATTACTCCTTAAGCAAACCAGCCATCTACTTGGTGGCAGGTGAACAATATTGAGACCCTTCTACTTTAGAAGGGCCAGTAGTGCACCCTCAGAGGGATAGATACCTATTCTGGATATGAGTTTGCCTTTCCTCTTCATAGATCCTCAGGCAGCTTCCCTGTCTTGAGGCTTACAGAATGCTTGATCCATTGGATGGAATCCCACATAACATGGCATCCAATCAGGGGAACCACTTCTCAGCAAAGAACACAGTTTCTATCACCCACTGTCCCATCCAGAATCAGCCAGCCTCACAGAATACTGGAACAACCTTCTGAAGGCACATCTGAAGTACCATCTTTAGGCACAGCATGCTACAAGCATGGGCTGGCATCAGAGGACCTCTAAATGGTCTCCATAGGAAGAATACATACATCTGGGAACCAGAAGTAGGCACAGAAGTGGCCCCACTTATTTTCACTCTCAAGACCTACTGGGGAGCCCTGTGCTTCTCCCCCATTCAATTCTGGACTCTGCAGGGCTAGAGGGCCTGGTCACCAAAGGGGCACACTCTTGTGAGGAAGCATAGCAAGTGTCCCTGTGAACTACCAACTATGACTGCTGCTAGATCCTCAGGTCCAAGGATCAGCAGGTGAGAAGAGGAGTCACCATCTTGGCAGAGAGAATTTACCCCAACCAGCAGAAGGAGGTAGGAGCTGTATTGACAAAATGAGGGCAGGAAAGATATGTGGAACGTAGATCGTCCACCTGGCTGTTTCTTGGTACTCCTGACACAATTTTAACTCTATGAACAGGCATGTGCAACAACCCTGGCCTGAGAAGGGTATGATTTCCAAGATGTCAGACCCATCAGGTATGAGGGTTTGGGTTATACCACTAGGTAAGACAACAAGACCAGCAAAGGAGATATCTGGGGGTGAGAGGAATTTAGAATGGAAGGAGGGAGAGCATGGTTATCATTATATGGCAGTCCTGGAGAAGGACTGTCCAGATCTCCAGCCTACTGTAAGGAACATAGTTCCTGATAATCTCTCCCTGCTGCCCCTGGCAGCACTAAGACACACTTCCCACAGGCTGCTCCAATCACTGACTGAGCACAGCAGTGGTAGGAGAGCCAGCCCACTCCTGCTCAACACAGTTTCTCTAACAGGAAACTTTTTCTCAGTGATGTCTCATCAGCACAGCTGAGATTTTCTTAGAGCTTCGCTATGGCCTGTGACTTTTCTCATCCAACCCTTCCTTCCTTCTCTACTTGCACAGCATCTAAGAGCTCTCCCTGCCTATGCCAGCTCCTGTATCCTGCCCAGGCATTTCCCTCAATATATCTCTTGCACATCTAATCCTGTCTCGACAACTGTTTTTTCAAAAGTCCCAAACTGATACACCTCCTATACTTTATGTTCCATGAAGGCAGGAATCATATCTGCCTTGTTTGCTACTGTATCCCCAGTGCCTAGCAACATTCCTAGGAATGGAATTAATGCGCTCATTAATCATAGCAGCATCGATTACATGGAAGGAGTGGAATCCAGACTGGATGGAAATGGAGACAATAAGTCCAGGACACACTTTCGGGAATACTGGCAGTGAAAGAGAAATAAGACTGGGGGTTGAAGGTAGCTAGAGGAGATTGACAGGAGTTCTTTTTGGATTGGAGAGGCTTGGTCACATTTATATGCAGAGGAGAAGTCACTGAAGAGGGCAAGACTGAAGATACACTTGACATGGAAAAAAAATAAGTGAGGAACAGAGCTCAGATGGGAGTAGAGGAGGAATGAGAAGTTGAACACCTGCCTTGGGGTCTGTCTTTTTTTAGTGTCATAGGAGGAAAGATCATCTGCTGAGAAAGAGAATGGGTAGTGAGGGATAGTAGAGACCATGATGGGGAATGAGGCAACTAGCCCCCAGTGGTGAATGGACACAAGAACACTCTGGGTCATGTGTAAGGCTGACAGAAGGAGTTCTTCTGAGGCCAGAATCATGAATCTATAATTCCAGCCATGGGATTTTCTTCAGTATCACTTAGGGGTCCCTATGAAGAACTGGAGATGTTAGACAACTACGGTGATACAGGGTGGGGAAAGGCAGCCTATGAGGAGGGTTCTGGGGTGGAACTACAGGAATGAGAGGAGGTTGATGGTGACTGATTTTAAGCAGTGATTTACCAAGGTCCAAGTTTGGAGGAAGGAACTCCCATTGAGGGAATAATAAACTGACCACATTTCCTCCCTGTATCTTGTCTAATTCTCCCACATGAAAATATTTTCTGCCCACAGATGAGGTCCTGGAGGCTCAGAGAGGTTTGTAGAACATGCCCAATTTCCCTCAATTTTTGTGTATTGAAAAACTCTTCCAAGGTGTAGAATTGGCTCATTCCAGAAGAAGGTTTTTCTTCAAGGGAACAGAGACAGTTGCCCTGGTTATGTTCAGACTGGGCTCTGACAAGAATTTTAAGAAGTTTTGCAAATGCGATTGCTCCCAGAAACTTGTTCTCTCATTATGAGGGCCCTCATCCATTATCTGATAAAGATAATTTGAGTCAAGTAAAGGGTGAAGTTCAAAATGAAAGCAATAAAGGATTTATTTTCAAATCTGGTGATGACTGTGTTCCCATGAGCATTCTAGTGGATTTAGATTTATGGACATATGTGACTCTGCAACATGTCTTAAAATTATATTGCATTCCCTGTGGTGCCATCTTTGACAGCTGGTCCCATGTAAATGTGAGATTGGACTGTTAACCACACAACGCCACAGATGAATGTGAGAAGCATGGCTCAAGCTGTCATTCATTTTAATTTTTTAAGAAATTAACTAGAAGAAATGTGAAAAGATTCATTATACACAGAAGAGGAAGCAAAATTTCTTCCCTGATGTTTTCCTATTGGAGTTGAAAGAAATAGTTCACGGAATTATCAGTAATGGATAAGCTCTCCATTAAGGAGGAATTTTATTAAAATAATATTTTAAAAATCTAAAATGAATCAAATCTACCAAAAATTTGTGAATTGTTTAAAAAAAAAAAAAAGTAGTTCAGTAGGAGTACCAGGAAGAATTTGTGCTACAGGTTTATTTCTGAATCACTGTTAATGTGGTAAGACCCTTGCTCATTACAAGTAATACCCAATTTACAGTGGGTTTATGTTTCCATTTTTTTCATAAGTGGGTAATTTAGAGCTTCAGAGACATCTTGCTAAAGGAAAAGAAAAATACTGCCACAGAACCAATATGGGTCAGACTCATAGTAGGAGTTTTAGATACCTAATCCTTTAGATAGCTAATCCTGCAAGGCTGCCCATTTCATAAGTGAGAGAGTGGAGGCCCGGAGGTTACCTGCGTGGAGCTAGTCAGGACCAGCAGTGTCAGTCTAAGCTCTGCATCCTGTGAGAGGGCCATGGCATTCGAGAGGAAAGACATGAAGCTTAGAGAAATTCTACCTAATTCTTAGTCCTGGAGCAGGGCAATGAAGAGGGCAGGTGCTCAAAAGGGCAAGTATCCTGAAGGTCTGGAGCCTTAAGGTTAAGAACTTTTTATTTTCAAAATCCTGACTCTTTTTTTTTTTTTTAAGAGAAGGAGGGCTCTGTTAATTGAATAAGAGGGAAGAACCCAGCTATAAGTAGAAGAAGTGGAGGGGTGGTGGGGTCTAGTGGTTGATAGTTGTGCCCAGTGGCTGACTTGGGTGCAGAGGTAGCAGATGCAATGATCAGCAGAAAACCACGTAATGACGAATAATAAGGATCTCAATGCAGTTCTGATGAGCTCAACACCAGGCTACTTGGGATTCCTATATAATGCTTATAATGCTAGAGAGGAAGTCCTCCTAAACAGGACTTATACTGAATTTCCTTGCATGCGATATGATTTTGAAAACTTAAACAAAATATCCTTTGTTGTCCCAAAGATTTTTAAACCAATCCTGCCCAGTTATATACATACCTTCCTGAATGACAGATATTACCTTAACCATCCCAGAAGTTTTTGCAATCCTTATAAGAGGCTTTGATATTAATTAATCAAATGAATTTCTCATTGGTGAGAATTTTAAGCAATGTAAAATAATGAAAATTTAAGAAAAAGTCATGGGAAGATAGTCATCTGGGCTTTGGGGGATCCGTTAAGCAGCCTTGCTCCTGAGCATACCATTCCTCCACTTCTGAAATTATAAGATCTTTCGAAGTTCCAAGATGGTTTCAGCTCTTAAAGTTTCCAAGGTGATTTTCATCTGTTTATTTGTTCCCTCTGGTGGAGATGTCAAATGCAGAAGTTTGTGTAACACAAAATATCCGGGTACACATAGCTATTGCTATGAATCAAATCTTCTCTATACCAGGGAAGATCTCCCAAACTACTCTCATTTTATTTCTCAGTAGCCTTTAAAATAACCAGATAAGATCAGTCATTTGGGTTTAGACACCCAGAAACTGATTGCTGGAAACGTTTAATCCTTAATGTTGCCTCACTGAAATAAACCAGTCATTTGTTTTTGTCCATGAAATAAAACTAGATTGACTAAGGTCTCTTCTCAATATTTTTTTTTCTCTCCTTAATATGTATTACACTTGATCAGAGCAAATAGCCATGATCCAATTCAGGTAGGAAGGTATTTTCAAAAACCTGACAACCAATCTGAATTCCAAATCCATGAAGGAGACTTGCCAGAATGCTGTTAGTGTGTGCAAATATATGCACTGTTCAAAATCAAAGAGAAAATGATGAAATTCTGTTAAAGGTGGCCCAAGATAAAGGCATTGAAACTCCTGTTCCTGAGAACTGCTGCTGAGTTCTTTCTTTTATTTTTTTTATTTTTAAAATTTTTTTAACAACTTTATTGGTGTATAATTGCTTTACAATGGTGTGTTAGTTTCTGCCTTATAACAAAGTGAATCAGCTATACATATACATATGTTCCCATATCTCTTCCCTCTTGCGTCTCCCTCCCTCCCACCTCCCCTATCCCACCCCTCTAGGTGGTCACAAACCACCTAGCTGATCTCCCTGTGCTATGCGGCTACTTCCCACTAGCTATCTATTTTACGTTTGGTAGTGTATATATGTCCATGCCACTCTCTCACTTTGTCACAGCTCACCCTTCCCCCTCCCCATATCCTCAAGTCCATGCTCTAGTAGGTCTGTGTCTTTATTCCCGTCTTACCCCTAGGTTCTTCATGACTTTTTTTTTCTTAGATTCCATATATATGTGTTAGCATACGGTATTTGTTTTTCTCTTTCTGACTTACTTCACTCTGTATGACAGACTCTAGGTCCATCCACCTAACTACAAATAACTCAATTTTGTTTCTTTTTATAGCTGAGTAATACTCCATTGTATATATGTGCCACATCTTCTTTATCCATTCTTCTGTTGATGGACACTAAGGTTGCTTCCATGTCCTGGCTATTGTAAATAGAGCTGCAGTGAACATTGTGGTACATGACTCTTTTTGAATTATGGTTTTCTCAGGGTATATGCCCAGTAGTGGGATTGCTGGGTCATATGGTAGTTCTATTTTTAGTTTTTTAAGGAACCTCCATACTGTTCTCCATAGTGGCTGTATCAATTTACATTCCCACCAACAGTGCAAGAGGGTTCCCTTTTCTCCACACTCTCTCCAGCATTTATTGTTTGTAGATTTTTTGATGATGGCCATTCTGACTGGTGTGAGGTG
>NW_020838659.1:0-10955 GCF_003676395.1 Aethalodelphis obliquidens
GTTTTTATTTCCATTTCTCTAGGAGGTGGGTCAAAAAGGATCTTGCTGTGATTTATGTCATAGAGTGTTCTGCCTATGTTTTCCTCTAAGCGTTTGATAGTTTCTGGCCTTACATTTAGGTCTTTACTCCATTTTGAGTTTATTTTTGTGTATGGTGTTAGGGAGTGTTCTAATTCCATTCTTTTACATGTGCCTGTCCAGTTTTCCCAGAAACACTTATTGAAGAGTCTTTTCTCCATTGTATGTCCTTGCCTCCTTTGTCATAGATTAGTTGACCATAGGTGTGTGGGTTTATCTCTGGGCTTTATATCCTGTTCCATTGATCTATATTTCTATTTTTGTGCCAGTACCATACTGTCTTGATTACTGTAGCTTTGTAGTATAGTCTGAAGTCAGGGAGCCTGACTCCTCCAGCTCCATTTTTCTTTGTCAAGATTGCTTTGGCTATTCGGGGTCTTTTGTGTTTCCATACAAATTGTGAAATCTTTTGTTCTAGTTCTGTGAAAAATGCATTGGTAGCTTGATAGGGATTGCACTGAACCTGTAGATTGCTTTGGGTAGTATAGTCATTTTCACAATGTTGAATCTTCCAATCCAAGAACATGGTATATCTCTCCATCTGTTTGTCTTATCTGTAATTTCTTTCATCAGTGTCTTATCGTTTTCTGCATACAAGTCTTTTGTCTCCTTAGGTAGGTTTATTCCTAGGTATTTAATTCTTTTTGTTGCAATGGTAAATGGGAGTGTTTCCTTAATTTCTCTTTCAGATTTTTCATCATTAGTGTATAGGAATGCAAGAGATTTCTGTGTATTAATTTTGTATCCTGCAACTTTACCAAATTCATTGATTAGCTCTAGTAGTTTTCTGGTCGCATCTTTAGGATTCTCTATGTATAGTATCATGTCATTTGCAAACAGTGACAGCTTTACTTCTTCTTTTCCGATTTGGATTCCTTTTATTTCTTTTTCATCTCTGATTGCTGTGGCTAAAACTTCCAAAACTATGTTGAATAATAGTGGTGAGAGTGAGCAACCTTGTCTTGGTCCTGATCTTAGTAGAAATGGTTTCAATTTTTCACCATTGAGAACGATGTTGGCTGTGGGTTTGTCATATATGGCCTTTATTATGTTGAGGTAAGTTTCCTCTACACCTACTTTCTGGAGAGTAAAACAAGTAACTTTTTAAAAGTGGAAATATTATCACAGAGGTACACTTGGTAGGACAGAAGAGAAAATAGCTCAGTCTGCCAACGTGGAGTGAGGGTGAGGGATAGTGAAGATTTTACCAGGATGTAATAACAGATGAGTCTTGAAAAAATGAATAGGAGCCCATGGGGCAATCTATGGGAGGAGGAGAAAGAGGAGATGGTGGCGGTGTAGGAGTGAGGTGAGTTGGGCATTGGGAACTGCAAATGTGGGTCCAGGGGACTTTAGGGAACAGCAAGTCATTTGATTGGTCTGGAATGTGAATGTGTGATGGGGATGGCAGGAGTTGAGCCTGGAGGAGGGAGCAGAGACCAGGCAGGAGGGCTTTGTGTCAGGCTGAAGAGTTCAGACTTTATTTTGAAGGTCACAGGGACCCAATAACAGATTTTTAAGCAAGAGGATGACATCCTTAGAATGGTATCTTCTAAAGGTCCTCCACCAGTGGTTTGGAAGAAAGATTAGAAAGAGACTTATTCAGGGAAGCAGGAAGACCTGAGAAGAGGCTTCTCCTCCAGTCCTGGCAAGAAAGGCCCCAATCCAAAGCAGTGGCTCAGAGATGCTCCTGTCTGGGCCCTCTCCACTGCAAAGCTCTGCGTGGTGTGCTCCTTGAAGCAGCTCTGTTCCCTCAGTGAAGTGAACCGACTTCAAGGAACAGGAGAGCCCTGCTGTCAGCCAGTGCCTGGCACTCACTCTCCTGTTCAGTCCTCCAATTGGATTTTGACCTTGCAAGAGTCCTAAAATTAGCCCATTAGTCACTCCTTTGCATCAAGTTAAGGAGACCCCTATTAAATTTACAGTAGATGCCCTAAGAGGAACGGAACATTACAAGCCACTAATGCCCTGCCCTTAATTGCTTCCCCAGATTAATTAGGTGGCTCCCCAGCAAGGCCCTAATCAAAGGGGGACAGAACAGGTAAATGTTGATGAGGTGAGGGAGTAAATGAGATTCAAAGCACTGGGCACAAGCTGGGAGGGACTGCACTCAGCAATCCGGGCAGAAATGGAGCACCGAATACAAAGGAGAAGAGTCAAGAAAGAAGGAAGGGCAAAGAGCTTTAAAGACAAAGGAGGCCAGCTGGGCTCATCGTGCATGGATTCCGCTTACATCCCTTTCACCATCTCTGATGGGTCCTCTGTCCTAAAAAGAGATCCTCACCTGGGACAGCAGTGGGGACTAATCAATGTCATTTTTACATCCAGCCAGTTCCTATAACATGCTGAGCAGAGTACTGGATGTTTTCTATGCGTTCCCTCAGTCAACCCACATGACCATGCTCTGAGCTACATTTACTGTTTCCAGGTTTCCCAGGAGGAAACTGAGGCTCAGATAGCTTAAATAAATTGCCTACCGTCATACAACTGAGCACCAGAGTCAGGATTTGAGTCTAGATACACTTGGCTCCAGTATCTTAACTGCTAAGTCAACCGCGCCACGTCTTACCACTCATTCCAGCAATCACTACCTCAACTCTTCTCACTGGTTTAGGGTTCCCATGGCCTGTAGAGGTAGTTTGATGTTTAGAAGTCCTTGGGTGCATTCAAAAAACCCCAGTCCAGCTCCATTTGCACCCCATATGGGCACCTTACTGCATCCTCACCGTAGCCTGGCACTGCACTCTGTGGTGCACCAGGAGACTCGTAATCGCTGCAGTCTGAGCCCCAACAGAAGAATTTACATACCAAGGGAGCTGCTGGATTCTTACAGCAGTAAGTGGTGGAACTGGAATTACAACCCAGGTCTGTTTGACCATAAAACAAATGCATGTCTATTCTATGACTTTCTCAGGTAATGCTTGAGATGAACTTGAACAATGAGTCACAGAGGTGCAGAAAAGTAGAAATTGTAGGCAGAGGCAACACTGTCGGCAAAGGCATGTAATGTAGGCCTGATGTGGCAAAAAAATGCTTGGAGTATGATGAGGAACTTAACGTGCTTGTGAGAGAAGACAGATGGCAGGAGATGAGGTTGGAAAAGAAGTCTGGATTGATGCTGGAAGGTGGTGATCTGGGAAGCATTCAGTGGAGGGGAATGCCCTCATTGATGAGATGGTACAGGCATCTGAAAACCATGGGGAGAACATGGCCTGCAGTGCTGTTGGCTGGTTACTACTAAGTTGTATTGAAGCCTCACAGAGGCATAATTAGGAACCAAGAGCTCCTAACAGTTAAAGGGTCAAAGTGAGCACTTACCTGGTAGTTTACAATGAGGCCTTTATATCCTGCAGAGGGAAAGCATCATAGCTGAGGAGCAAAATCAGGATCTGGTAGTTGAGGTTCCTGAACTCTAGTGATATTTAAGTACTCAGCCAAAGCAGGTATGTGTGATAAGGTAAGGACTGAAATTGGGAAAACCTGGGACCCTGAAATGTGAAATGGGGACATCTAGGTGGGTACTTCTTTGTAGAGCTCCCTGAAATATTAGAGCTTGAAGAAGTGGCCCACCTCTCTGGAGGAAGAGCTAGAAGCCCCAAGAAGGAAGATTCTGCTGAGCTCTTTTCCGCATAAAGCAATAGATAACCCCCTCAGGAGTTAATTCTACCAGCACTTCTGGCTGCAGGCTAATTACTAGGATTAACCCCACATAATCTGACTGGGGACTTACTGTACCTAAGAAGGAAGGAAAGAGATTTCTGTTGAAGGAGCTGCAAGAATTAATCAGCATGTATTATATATGAGCTGGGGGATTGCCTCTAGGATTGAATTTGGGCGGGGGGGGGGGGGGACTTGATCAAGGGAATCACAACATAAAACTGGATAAACAAAAATTCAGTAACTTGAGACACTTTCTCAGGACACAGGATTTACCACCCTGGCAAGGACTCAAGGGGATGGACAAACCTTCAGCTATGATGGCTCTTAGAAGCCTGGAAAACACAATGTCCTATGCTAGACAAAGTAGAAATGCCTGAGTTGCCCTGCACATAATATAGGAGGGAATAAAAAGGCTAAAGAAAGTGGGATGCTAAAGTAGATATATTATTGAAACTAGAAGACCTACTGCAGGATTATATATTCCACAGAGGGGCCCCGAAGATACCAAGGCCATTGGGAATGTGCTGATGAGAGGGGCACCAGCAACATTCAAAAGTTCAGGGGCGGCCTCGTCTGCAGGCCAGGGAGATCACAGAACTGGACTTATGATGGGAAGTGAAGTAATAGCGGCCAGTCAGTGGAACTCAACCACTAAAAGCCAGAAGGCCACAATTATCATAACAACCAGCAAGGATAGAGGGGCAACCAAGGATATGTGATCCAGGAAGTGGTGGAGAAAATTAAAAGAGCATGGTATCCCAAGGGGCAAAGTTGATCAGTGCCACTTAACATCTACAAGCAGAAGCAAGACCAGAGGGCACAAATAAGCTGCATGAACAGGTAGCCTAGCCCTTTACCGCAGTTGTACAAGAACCCCTGTCCCAGATCACATCTATGACTATCTATAGGGCCCTTTATGACCAGCTGTAGGAGGGGAAAAAAGCCTAAGCTTGGTTTGCATATGGATCAGGTCAATATGTGGGTACAAACTAAACATGAACGGCAGTTGTATATAGCCGTATTCAGAGATGGCTCTGTAACACAATGGAAAGGCAGAATCTTCCCAGTGAGCAAGTAATATGTCTCATCATTAACTGTGTGTGTAATAAAAAGTGACTCAAGGCAAGAATATATATAGATTCCTCAGCAGTGACCAATGACCTAACCAGGTCATTAACCAGGAGCCTAAAAGGTAAAGCACTGGAAAATCAGAGACAAGAAGTTCTGGTGTAGACACAAATAGATAGCAAATGGTAGCGGGTACAAAGTATGAGGATTTTTGTTTTCCACAGTAATGCCCAGCAGAAAATATCTGCTATGGAAGAGACAGTGAACAAGCAAGTAAAAAAAAAAAAAAAAAGCAGTTGGCATTAGCCAGCTTTCATTACTGGCACCGCAGAACGGGAACGATGACCCAGTAGAAGAGATGAAGGCTACACATGAATCTACAACGTGTACTTCCGTTTGCTAAGGCTGATCTAGCTGCCACTGCCTCTGAATATTGAACCTGTGAGCAACAGAAACAAATCGGTGTTGATCCCTCAATCTGGCATTACTCCTTAAGCAAACCAGCCATCTACTTGGTGGCAGGTGAACAATATTGAGACCCTTCTACTTTAGAAGGGCCAGTAGTGCACCCTCAGAGGGATAGATACCTATTCTGGATATGAGTTTGCCTTTCCTCTTCATAGATCCTCAGGCAGCTTCCCTGTCTTGAGGCTTACAGAATGCTTGATCCATTGGATGGAATCCCACATAACATGGCATCCAATCAGGGGAACCACTTCTCAGCAAAGAACACAGTTTCTATCACCCACTGTCCCATCCAGAATCAGCCAGCCTCACAGAATACTGGAACAACCTTCTGAAGGCACATCTGAAGTACCATCTTTAGGCACAGCATGCTACAAGCATGGGCTGGCATCAGAGGACCTCTAAATGGTCTCCATAGGAAGAATACATACATCTGGGAACCAGAAGTAGGCACAGAAGTGGCCCCACTTATTTTCACTCTCAAGACCTACTGGGGAGCCCTGTGCTTCTCCCCCATTCAATTCTGGACTCTGCAGGGCTAGAGGGCCTGGTCACCAAAGGGGCACACTCTTGTGAGGAAGCATAGCAAGTGTCCCTGTGAACTACCAACTATGACTGCTGCTAGATCCTCAGGTCCAAGGATCAGCAGGTGAGAAGAGGAGTCACCATCTTGGCAGAGAGAATTTACCCCAACCAGCAGAAGGAGGTAGGAGCTGTATTGACAAAATGAGGGCAGAAAAGATATGTGGAACGTAGATCGTCCACCTGGCTGTTTCTTGGTACTCCTGACACAATTTTAACTCTATGAACAGGCATGTGCAACAACCCTGGCCTGAGAAGGGTATGATTTCCAAGATGTCAGACCCATCAGGTATGAGGGTTTGGGTTATACCACTAGGTAAGACAACAAGACCAGCAAAGGAGATATCTGGGGGTGAGAGGAATTTAGAATGGAAGGAGGGAGAGCATGGTTATCATTATATGGCAGTCCTGGAGAAGGACTGTCCAGATCTCCAGCCTACTGTAAGGAACATAGTTCCTGATAATCTCTCCCTGCTGCCCCTGGCAGCACTAAGACACACTTCCCACAGGCTGCTCCAATCACTGACTGAGCACAGCAGTGGTAGGAGAGCCAGCCCACTCCTGCTCAACACAGTTTCTCTAACAGGAAACTTTTTCTCAGTGATGTCTCATCAGCACAGCTGAGATTTTCTTAGAGCTTCGCTATGGCCTGTGACTTTTCTCATCCAACCCTTCCTTCCTTCTCTACTTGCACAGCATCTAAGAGCTCTCCCTGCCTATGCCAGCTCCTGTATCCTGCCCAGGCATTTCCCTCAATATATCTCTTGCACATCTAATCCTGTCTCGACAACTGTTTTTTCAAAAGTCCCAAACTGATACACCTCCTATACTTTATGTTCCATGAAGGCAGGAATCATATCTGCCTTGTTTGCTACTGTATCCCCAGTGCCTAGCAACATTCCTAGGAATGGAATTAATGCGCTCATTAATCATAGCAGCATCGATTACATGGAAGGAGTGGAATCCAGACTGGATGGAAATGGAGACAATAAGTCCAGGACACACTTTCGGGAATACTGGCAGTGAAAGAGAAATAAGACTGGGGGTTGAAGGTAGCTAGAGGAGATTGACAGGAGTTCTTTTTGGATTGGAGAGGCTTGGTCACATTTATATGCAGAGGAGAAGTCACTGAAGAGGGCAAGACTGAAGATACACTTGACATGGAAAAAAAATAAGTGAGGAACAGAGCTCAGATGGGAGTAGAGGAGGAATGAGAAGTTGAACACCTGCCTTGGGGTCTGTCTTTTTTTAGTGTCATAGGAGGAAAGATCATCTGCTGAGAAAGAGAATGGGTAGTGAGGGATAGTAGAGACCATGATGGGGAATGAGGCAACTAGCCCCCAGTGGTGAATGGACACAAGAACACTCTGGGTCATGTGTAAGGCTGACAGAAGGAGTTCTTCTGAGGCCAGAATCATGAATCTATAATTCCAGCCATGGGATTTTCTTCAGTATCACTTAGGGGTCCCTATGAAGAACTGGAGATGTTAGACAACTACGGTGATACAGGGTGGGGAAAGGCAGCCTATGAGGAGGGTTCTGGGGTGGAACTACAGGAATGAGAGGAGGTTGATGGTGACTGATTTTAAGCAGTGATTTACCAAGGTCCAAGTTTGGAGGAAGGAACTCCCATTGAGGGAATAATAAACTGACCACATTTCCTCCCTGTATCTTGTCTAATTCTCCCACATGAAAATATTTTCTGCCCACAGATGAGGTCCTGGAGGCTCAGAGAGGTTTGTAGAACATGCCCAATTTCCCTCAATTTTTGTGTATTGAAAAACTCTTCCAAGGTGTAGAATTGGCTCATTCCAGAAGAAGGTTTTTCTTCAAGGGAACAGAGACAGTTGCCCTGGTTATGTTCAGACTGGGCTCTGACAAGAATTTTAAGAAGTTTTGCAAATGCGATTGCTCCCAGAAACTTGTTCTCTCATTATGAGGGCCCTCATCCATTATCTGATAAAGATAATTTGAGTCAAGTAAAGGGTGAAGTTCAAAATGAAAGCAATAAAGGATTTATTTTCAAATCTGGTGATGACTGTGTTCCCATGAGCATTCTAGTGGATTTAGATTTATGGACATATGTGACTCTGCAACATGTCTTAAAATTATATTGCATTCCCTGTGGTGCCATCTTTGACAGCTGGTCCCATGTAAATGTGAGATTGGACTGTTAACCACACAACGCCACAGATGAATGTGAGAAGCATGGCTCAAGCTGTCATTCATTTTAATTTTTTAAGAAATTAACTAGAAGAAATGTGAAAAGATTCATTATACACAGAAGAGGAAGCAAAATTTCTTCCCTGATGTTTTCCTATTGGAGTTGAAAGAAATAGTTCACGGAATTATCAGTAATGGATAAGCTCTCCATTAAGGAGGAATTTTATTAAAATAATATTTTAAAAATCTAAAATGAATCAAATCTACCAAAAATTTGTGAATTGTTTAAAAAAAAAAAAAAGTAGTTCAGTAGGAGTACCAGGAAGAATTTGTGCTACAGGTTTATTTCTGAATCACTGTTAATGTGGTAAGACCCTTGCTCATTACAAGTAATACCCAATTTACAGTGGGTTTATGTTTCCATTTTTTTCATAAGTGGGTAATTTAGAGCTTCAGAGACATCTTGCTAAAGGAAAAGAAAAATACTGCCACAGAACCAATATGGGTCAGACTCATAGTAGGAGTTTTAGATACCTAATCCTTTAGATAGCTAATCCTGCAAGGCTGCCCATTTCATAAGTGAGAGAGTGGAGGCCAGGAGGTTACCTGCGTGGAGCTAGTCAGGACCAGCAGTGTCAGTCTAAGCTCTGCATCCTGTGAGAGGGCCATGGCATTCGAGAGGAAAG
The DNA here is from genome assembly GCF_003676395.1 of Aethalodelphis obliquidens. Lineage (NCBI taxonomy): Eukaryota > Metazoa > Chordata > Mammalia > Artiodactyla > Delphinidae > Aethalodelphis > Aethalodelphis obliquidens. The sequence continues at coordinate 8,703 of NW_020838659.1, forward strand.
ACATGAAGCTTAGAGAAATTCTACCTAATTCTTAGTCCTGGAGCAGGGCAATGAAGAGGGCAGGTGCTCAAAAGGGCAAGTATCCTGAAGGTCTGGAGCCTTAAGGTTAAGAACTTTTTATTTTCAAAATCCTGACTCTTTTTTTTTTTTTTAAGAGAAGGAGGGCTCTGTTAATTGAATAAGAGGGAAGAACCCAGCTATAAGTAGAAGAAGTGGAGGGGTGGTGGGGTCTAGTGGTTGATAGTTGTGCCCAGTGGCTGACTTGGGTGCAGAGGTAGCAGATGCAATGATCAGCAGAAAACCACGTAATGACGAATAATAAGGATCTCAATGCAGTTCTGATGAGCTCAACACCAGGCTACTTGGGATTCCTATATAATGCTTATAATGCTAGAGAGGAAGGCCTCCTAAACAGGACTTATACTGAATTTCCTTGCATGCGATATGATTTTGAAAACTTAAACAAAATATCCTTTGTTGTCCCAAAGATTTTTAAACCAATCCTGCCCAGTTATATACATACCTTCCTGAATGACAGATATTACCTTAACCATCCCAGAAGTTTTTGCAATCCTTATAAGAGGCTTTGATATTAATTAATCAAATGAATTTCTCATTGGTGAGAATTTTAAGCAATGTAAAATAATGAAAATTTAAGAAAAAGTCATGGGAAGATAGTCATCTGGGCTTTGGGGGATCCGTTAAGCAGCCTTGCTCCTGAGCATACCATTCCTCCACTTCTGAAATTATAAGATCTTTCGAAGTTCCAAGATGGTTTCAGCTCTTAAAGTTTCCAAGGTGATTTTCATCTGTTTATTTGTTCCCTCTGGTGGAGATGTCAAATGCAGAAGTTTGTGTAACACAAAATATCCGGGTACACATAGCTATTGCTATGAATCAAATCTTCTCTATACCAGGGAAGATCTCCCAAACTACTCTCATTTTATTTCTCAGTAGCCTTTAAAATAACCAGATAAGATCAGTCATTTGGGTTTAGACACCCAGAAACTGATTGCTGGAAACGTTTAATCCTTAATGTTGCCTCACTGAAATAAACCAGTCATTTGTTTTTGTCCATGAAATAAAACTAGATTGACTAAGGTCTCTTCTCAATATTTTTTTTTCTCTCCTTAATATGTATTACACTTGATCAGAGCAAATAGCCATGATCCAATTCAGGTAGGAAGGTATTTTCAAAAACCTGACAACCAATCTGAATTCCAAATCCATGAAGGAGACTTGCCAGAATGCTGTTAGTGTGTGCAAATATATGCACTGTTCAAAATCAAAGAGAAAATGATGAAATTCTGTTAAAGGTGGCCCAAGATAAAGGCATTGAAACTCCTGTTCCTGAGAACTGCTGCTGAGTTCTTTCTTTTATTTTTTTTATTTTTAAAATTTTTTTAACAACTTTATTGGTGTATAATTGCTTTACAATGGTGTGTTAGTTTCTGCCTTATAACAAAGTGAATCAGCTATACATATACATATGTTCCCATATCTCTTCCCTCTTGCGTCTCCCTCCCTCCCACCTCCCCTATCCCACCCCTCTAGGTGGTCACAAACCACCTAGCTGATCTCCCTGTGCTATGCGGCTACTTCCCACTAGCTATCTATTTTACGTTTGGTAGTGTATATATGTCCATGCCACTCTCTCACTTTGTCACAGCTCACCCTTCCCCCTCCCCATATCCTCAAGTCCATGCTCTAGTAGGTCTGTGTCTTTATTCCCGTCTTACCCCTAGGTTCTTCATGACTTTTTTTTTCTTAGATTCCATATATATGTGTTAGCATACGGTATTTGTTTTTCTCTTTCTGACTTACTTCACTCTGTATGACAGACTCTAGGTCCATCCACCTAACTACAAATAACTCAATTTTGTTTCTTTTTATAGCTGAGTAATACTCCATTGTATATATGTGCCACATCTTCTTTATCCATTCTTCTGTTGATGGACACTAAGGTTGCTTCCATGTCCTGGCTATTGTAAATAGAGCTGCAGTGAACATTGTGGTACATGACTCTTTTTGAATTATGGTTTTCTCAGGGTATATGCCCAGTAGTGGGATTGCTGGGTCATATGGTAGTTCTATTTTTAGTTTTTTAAGGAACCTCCATACTGTTCTCCATAGTGGCTGTATCAATTTACATTCCCACCAACAGTGCAAGAGGGTTCCCTTTTCTCCACACTCTCTCCAGCATTTATTGTTTGTAGATTTTTTGATGATGGCCATTCTGACTGGTGTGAGGTG
>NW_020838660.1:0-5853 GCF_003676395.1 Aethalodelphis obliquidens
TTTTTTTTTTTTCATTTTAACATCTTTATAGGAGTATAATTGCTTTACAATGGTATGTTAGTTTCAGCTTCACAACAAAATGAATCAGTTATATATATACATATGTTCCCATATCTCTTCCTGCTTGCGTCTCCTTCCCTCCCACCCTCCCTATCCGACCCCTCCAGGCGGTCACAAAGCACCGAGCTGATCTCCCCGTGCTATGCGGCTGCTTCCCACTAGCTATCTACCTTACGTTTGGTAGTGTATATATGTCCATGCCTCTCTCTCGCTTTGTCACAGTTTACCCTTCCCCCTCCCCATAGCCTCAAGTCCATTCTCTAGTAAGTCTGTGTCTTTATCCTGTTTCACCCCTAGGTTTTTCATGACATTTTTTTTTCTTAAATTCCATATATATGTGTTAGCATACAGTATTTCTCTCTCTCTTTCTGACTTACTTCACTCTGTATGACAGACTCTAGGTCTACCCACCTCATTACAAATAGCTCAATTTCGTTTCCTTTTATGGCTGAGTAATATTCCATTGTATATATGTGTCACATCTTCTTTATCCATTCATCCGATGATGGACACTTAGGTTGTTTCCATCTCTGGGCTATTGTAAATAGAGCTGCAATGAACATTTTGGTACATGACTCTTTTTGAATTTCGGTTTTCTCAGGGTATATGCCCAGTAGTGGGATTGCTGGGTCATATGGTAGTTCTATTTGTAGTTTTTTAAGGAACCTCCATACTGTTCTCCACAGTGGCTGCATCAATTTACATTCCCACCAACAGTGTAAGAGGGTTCCCTTTTCTCCGCACCCTCTCCAACATTTATTGTTTCTGGATTTTTTGATGATGGCCATTCTGACTGGTGTGAGATGATATCTCATTGTAGTTTTGGTTTGCATTTCTCTAATGATTAGTGATGTTGAGCATTCTTTCATGTGTTTGTTGGCAGTCTGTATATCTTCTTTGGAGAAATGTCTATTTAGGTCTTCTGCCCATTTTGGGATTGGGTTGTTTGTTTTTTTGTTATTAAGCTGCATGAGCTGCTTGTAAATTTTGGAGATTAATCCTTTGTCAGTTGCTTCATGTGCAAATATTTTCTCCCATTCTGAGGGTTGTCTTTTGGTCTTCTTTATGGTTTCCTTTGCTGCATAAAAGCATTTAAGTTTCATTAGGTCCCATTTGTTTATTTTTGTTTTTATTTCCATTTCTCTGGGAGGTGGGTCAAAAAGGACCTTGCTGTGATTTATGTCATAGAGTGTCCTGCCTATGTTTTCCTCTAAGAATTTGATAGTTTCTGGCCTTACATTTAGGTCTTTAATCCATTTTGAGCTTATTTTTGTGTATGGTGTTAGGGAGTGATCTAATCTCATACTTTTACATGTACCTGTCGAGTTTTCCCAGCACCACTTATTGAAGAGGCTGTCCTTTCTCCACTGTACATTCCTGCCTCCTTTATCAAAGATAAGTTGACCATATGTGCGTGGGTTTATCTCTGGGCTTTCTATCCTGTTCCATTGATCTATCTTTCTATTTTTGTGCCAGTACCATACTGTCTTGATTACTGTAGCTTTGTAGTATAGTCTGAAGTCAGGAAGCCTGATTCCTCCAGCTCCATTTTTCGTTCTCAAGATTGCTTTGGGTATTCGGGGTCTTTTGTGTTTCCATACAAATTGTGAACTTTTTTGTTCTTGTTCTGTGAAAAATGCCAGTGGTAGTTTGATAGGGATTGCATTGAATGTGTGGATTGCTTTGGGTAGTAGAGTCATTGTCACAATGTTGATTCTTCCAATCCAAGAACATGGTATATCTCTCCATCTATTTGTATCATCTTTAATTTCTTTCATCAGTGTCTTATAATTTTCTGCATACAGGTCTTTTGTCTCCTTAGGTAGGTTTATTCCTAGATATTTTATTCTTTTTGTTGCAATGGTAAATGGGAGTGTTTTCTTGATTTCACTTTCAGATTTTTCATCATTAGTATATAGGAATGCCAGAGATTTCTGTGCATTAATTTTGTATCCTGCTACTTTACCAAATTCATTGATTAGCTCTAGTAGTTTTCTGGTAGCATCTTTAGGATTCTCTATGTATAGGATCATGTCATCTGCAAACAGTGACAGCTTTACTTCTTCTTTTCCTATTTGGATTCCTTTTATTTCCTTCTCTTCTCTGATTGCTGTGGCTAAAACTTCCAAAACTATGTTGAATAAGAGTGGTGAGAGTGGGCACCCTTGTCTTGTTCCTGATCTTAGTGGAAATGCTTTCAGTTTTTCACCATTGAGGATGATGTTTGCTGTGGGCTTGTCGTATACGGCCTTTATTATGTTGAGGAAAGTTCCCTGTATGCCTACTTTCTGCAGGGTTTTTATCATAAATGGGTGTTGATTTTGTCAAAAGCTTTCTCTGCATCTATTGAGATGATCATATGGTTTTTCTCCTTCAATTTGTTAATATGGTTTATCACATTGATAGATTTGCGTATATTGAAGAATCCTTGCATTCCTGGAATAAACCCCACTTGATCATGGTGTATGATCCTTTTAATGTGCTGTTGGATTCTGTTTGCTAGTATTTTGTTGAGGATTTTTGCATCTATGTTCATCAGTGTTATTGGTCTGTAGTTTTCTTTCTTTGTGACATCCTTGCCTGGTTTTGGTATCAAGGTGATGGTGGCCTCGTAGAATGAGTTTGGGAGTGTTCCTCCCTCTGCTATATTTTGGAAGAGTTTGAGAAAGATAGGTGTTAGCTCTTCTCTAAATGTTTGACAGAATTCGCCTGTGAAGCCATCTGGTCTTGGGCTTTTCTTTATTGGAAGATTTTTAATCACAGTTTCAATTTCAGTGCTTGTGATTGGTCTGTTCATATTTTCTATTTCTTCCTGATTCAGTCTTGGCAGGTTGTGCATTTCTAAGAATTTGTCCATTTCTTCCAGATTGTCCATTTTATTGGCATAGAGTTGCTTGTAGTAATCTCTCATGATCTCTTTTATTTCTGCAGTGTCAGTTGTTACCTCTCCTTTTTCATTTCTAATTCTATTGATTTGAGTCTTCTCCCTTTTTTTCTTGATGAGTCTGGCTAGTGGTTTATCTATTTTGTTTATCTTCTCAAAGAACCAGCTTTTAGTTTTATTGATCTTTGCTATTGTTTCCTTCATTTCTTTGCCATTTATTTCTGATCTGATTTTTATGATTTCTTTCCTTCTGCTAGCTTTGGGGTTTTTTTGTTCTTCTTTCTCTAATTGCTTGAGGTGCAAGGTTAGGTTGTTTATTCGAGATGTTTCCTGCTTCTTAAGGTGGGCTTGTATTGCTATAAACTTCCCCCTTAGAACTGCTTTTGCTGCATCCCATAGGTTTTGGGTCGTTGTGTCTCCGTTGTCATTTGTTTCTAGGTATTTTTTGATTTCCTCTTTGATTTCTTCAGTGATCACTTCATTATTAAGTAGTGTATTGTTTAGCCTCCATGTGTTTGTATTTTTTACAGATCTTTTCCTGTAATTGATATCTAGTCTCATGGCGTTGTGGTCAGAAAAGATACTTGATACAATTTCAATTTTCTTAAATTTGCCAAGGTTTGATTTGTGACCCAAGATATGATCTATCCTGGAGAATGTTCCATGAGCACTTGAGAAAAATGTGTATTCTGTTGTTTTTGGATGGAGTGTCCTATAAATATCAATTAAGTCCATCTTGTTTAATGTATCATTTAAAGCTTGTGTTTCCTTATTTATTTTCATTTTGGTGATCTGTCCTTGGGTGAAAGTGGGGTGTTTAAGTCCCCTACTATGAATGTGTTACTGTCGATTTCCCCTTTTATGGCTGTTTTATTTGCCTTATGTATTGAGGTGCTCCTATGTTGGGTGCATAAATATTTACAATTGTTATATCTTCTTCTTGGATCAATCCCTTGATCATTATGTAGTGTCCTTCTTTGTCTCTTTTAATAGTCCTTATTTTAAAGTCTATTTTGTCTGATATGAGAATTGCTACTCCAGCTTTCTTTTGGTTTCCATTTGCATGGAATATCTTTTTCCATCCCCTCAATTTCAGTCTGTATGTGTCTCTAGGTCTGAAGTGGGTCTCTTGTAGACAGCATATGTAAGGGTCTTGTTTTTGTATCCATTCAGCTAATCTGTGTCTTTTGGTGGGAGCATTTAGTCCATTTACATTTAAGGTAATTATCGATATGTATGTTCCTATTCCCATTTTCTATATTGTTTTGGGTTCGTTATTATAGGTCTTTTCCTTCTCTTGTGTTTCTTGCCTAGAGAAGATCCTTTAGCATTTGTTGTAAAGCTGGTTTGGTGGTGCTGAACTCTCTCAGCTTTTGCTTGTCTGTAAAGGTTTTAATTTCTCCATCAAATCTGAATGAGATCCTTGCTGGGTAGAGTAGTCTTGGTTGCAGGTTTTTCTCCTTCATCACTTTCAGTATGTCCTGCCACTCCCTTCTGGCTTGTAGGGTTTCTGCCGAGAGATCAGCTGTTAACCTTATGGGGTTTCCCTTATGTGTTATTTGTTGTTTTTCCCTTGCTGCTTTTAATATGCTTTCTTTGTATTTAATTTTTGACAGTTTGATTAATATGTGTTTTGGCGTATTTCTCCTTGTATTTATCCTGTATGGGACTCTCTGTGCTTCCTGGACTTGATTAACTATTTCCTTTCCCATATTAGGGAAGTTTTCAACTATAATCTCTTCAAATATTTTCTCAGTCCCTTTCTTTTTCTCTTCTTCTTCTGGAAACCCTGTAATTCGAATGTTGGTGCTTTTAATATTGTCCCAGAGGTCTCTGAGACTGTCCTCAGTTCTTTTCATTCTTTTTTCTTTATTCTGCTCTGCAGTAGTTATTTCCACAATTTTATCTTCCAGGTCACTTATCCGTTCTTCTGCCTCAGTTATTCTGCTATTGATCCCATCTAGAGTATTTTTAATTTCATTTATTGTGTTGTTCATCATTGCTTGTTTCATCTTTAGTTCTTCTAGGTCCTTGTTAACTGATTCTTGCATTTTGTCCATTCTATTGTCCATTCTATCTCCAAGATTTCGGATCAACCTTACTATCATTATTCTGAATTATTTTTCAGGTAGACTGCCTATTTCCTCTTCATTTGTTAGGTCTGGTGCATTTTTATCTTGCTCCTTTATCTGCTGTGTGTTTTCCTGTTTTCTCATTTTGCTTATCTTAGTGTGTTTGGGGTCTCCTTTTTGCAGGCTGCAGGTTCGTAGTTCCTCCTGTTTTTGATGTCTGTCTCCAGTGGCTAAGGTTGGTTCAGTGGGTTGTGTAGCCTTCCTGGTGGAGGGGACTAGTGCCTCTGTTGTGGTGGATGAGGCTGGATCTTGTCTCTCTAGTGGGCAGGTTCACGTCTGGTGGTGTGTTTTGGGGTGTCTGTGGCCTTATTGTGATTTTAGGCAGCCTCTCTGCTAATGGGTGGGGTTGTGTTCCTGTTTTGCTAGTTGTTTGGCACAGGTTGTCCAGCACTGTGGCTTGCTGGTTGTTGAGTGAAGCTGGGTGCTGGTGTTAAGATGGAGGTCTCTGGGAGATTTTCGCCGTTTGATATTATGTGGAGCTGGGAGGCCTCTTGTGGACCAGTGTCCTGAAGTTGGCTCTCCTACCTCAGAGGCAGAGCCCTGACTCCTGGCTGCAGCACCAAGAGCCTTTCATCCACACGGCTCAGAATAAAAGGGAGAAAAAGTAGAGGGAATTAGTAGAAGTATGAGGAAAGAAAGAAGGAAAGGAGGGAAGGAAGGAGGGAAGGAAGGAAGGAAGGAAGGAAGAAGCAAAGAAGGAAAGAAGGCAAGAAGGAACGAAAGGAGGGAGGGAGGGAGGGAGGAAGGAAGGAAGGAGGGAAAGAAGGAAAAACAGAA
>NW_020838660.1:5863-10913 GCF_003676395.1 Aethalodelphis obliquidens
ACCATGGACGGATAGAACCCTAGGACAAATGGTGGAAGCAAGACTATACAGACAAGATCTCACACAGAAGCATACACATACACATTCACAAAAAGAGGAATAGGGAAAAAAATCATAGATCTTGCTCCCAAAGTCCACCTCCTTAATTTGGAATGATTGGCTGTCTATTCATGTATTCCACAGATGCAGGGTACATCAAGTTGATTGTGGAGCTTTAATCCGCTGCTTCTGAGGCTGCTGGGAGAGATTTCCCCTTCTCTTCTTTGTTCTCACAGCTCACAGGGGCTCAGCTTTGGATTTGGCCCTGCCTCTGCGTGTAGGTCGCTGGAGGGCGTCTGTTTTTTGCTCAGACAGGACGGGGTTAAAGGAGCCGCTGATTCGGGGGTTCTGGCGTACTGAGGCCGGCGGGGAGGGAGGGGCACGGAATGCGGGGCGGGCCTGCGGCGGCAAAGTCCGGCGAGACCCTGCACCAGCCCGAGGCCCGCCGTGCGCTCTCCCGGGGAAGTCGTCCCCGGATCCCGGGAACCCGGCAGTGGCGGGCTGCACAGGCTCCGCGGAAGAGGGGAGTGGAGAGCGACCCGCGCTCGCACACAGGCCCCTTGGTGGCGGCAGCAGCAGCCCCAACGTCTCCCGCCCGCCTCTGGGGTCCGCGCCTCCAGCCGCGGCTTGCGCCCGTCTCTGGAGTCCGCGCCCTCAGCCGCGGCTCGCGCCTGTCTCTGGGGTCCGCGCCCTCAGCCGCGGCTCGCGCCCGTCTCTGGAGTTCCTTTAAGCAGCGTTCTTAAACCCCTCTCCTCACGCACCAGGAAACAAAGAGGGAAGAAAAAGTCTCTTGCCTCTTCGGCAGGTGCAGGCTTTTCCCCGGACTCCCTCCCGGCTAGCTGTGGTGCACTAACCCCTTCAGGCTATGTTCAAGCCGCCAACCCCAGTCCTCTCCCTGCGCTCCGTCCGAAACCGAAACCCGAGCCTCAGAGCCTCAGCTCGCAGCCCCGCCCGTCCCCGGCGGGTGAGCAGACAAGCCTCTCGGGCTGGTGAGTGCCGGTCGGCACCGATCCTCTGTGCGGGAATCTCCCCGCTTTGCCCTCCGCACCCGTTGCTGCGCACTCCTCCGCGGCTTCGAAGCTCCCCCCTCCGCCTCCCGCAGTCTCCGCCCGCGAAGGGGCTTCCTAGTGTGTGGAAACTTTTCCTCCTTCACAGCTCCCTCCCACTGGTGCAGGTGCCGTCCCTATTCTTTTGTCTCTGTTTATTCTTTTTTCCTTTTGCCCTACCCAGGTACGTGGGGAGTTTCTTGCCTTTTGGGAGGTCTGAGGTCTTCTGCCAGCCTTCAGTAGGTGTTCTGTAGGAGTTGTTCCACGTGTAGATGTATTTCTGGTGTATCTGTGGAGAGGAAGGTGATCTCCGCGTCTTACTCTTCCGCCATCTTCCTCTGTCTCCAGGTTTTTTTTTTTTTTAAAGGAATCTCCATACTGTTCCCCATAGGGGTTGTATCAATTTACATTTCCACCAACAGTGCAGGAGGGTTCCCTTTTCACCACACCCTTTCCAGCATTTATTATTTCTAGTTTTTTTGATAATGGCCATTCTGACTGGTGTGAGGTGATACCTCATTATAGTTTTGATTTGTATTTCTCTAATAATTAGTGATGTTGAGCATCTTTTCATGTGCCTCTTTTCCATGTGTATGTCTTCTTTGGTGAAATGTCTATTTAGATCTTCTGCTCATTTTTTAATTGAATTCTGTTTTCTTCATATTGAGCTCCATGCGCTGTTTGTATATTTTGGAGATAAATCCTTTGTCCATTGTTTCATTTGCAAATATATTCTCCCATTCTGAGGGTTGTCTGTTCATCTTGTTTATGGTTTCCTTTGTTGTGCAAAAGCTTTTAAGTTTAATTAGGTCTCGTTTACTTATTTTTGTTTTTATTTTCATTACTCTAGGAGGTGGATCAAAAAAGATCTTACTGTCGTTTATGTCAGAGTGTTTTTCCTGTTTTCCCCTAAGAGTTTTATGGTGTCTGAACTTACATTTAGGTCTTTAATCCATTTTGAATTTATTTCTGTGTATGGTGTTAGGAAGTGTTCTAATTTCATTCTTTTACATATAGCTGTCCAGTTTTCCCAGCACCACTTATTGAAGAGGCTGTCTTTTCTCCATTGTATTTGTTGTTAATTAGGTGAACATATGTGCATGGGTTTATCCCTGGGCTTTCTATCCTGTTCCATTGATCTATCTTTCTGTTTTTGTGCCAGTACCATACTGTCTTGATTACTGTAGCTTTGTAGTATGGTCTGAAGTCAGGGACCCTGATTCCTCCAGCTCCGTTTTTCTTCTCAAGATTGCTCTGGCTATTCAGGGTCTTTTGTGTTTCCATACGAACTCTAAAATTTTTTGTTCTAATTCTGTGAAGAATGCCATTGGTAATTTGATAGTGATTGCATTGAATCTGTAGATTGCTTTGGGTATTATAGTCATCTGCACAATATTGATTCTTCCAATCCAAGAACATGGTATATTTCTCCATCTGTTTATGTCATCTTTGATTTCTTTCATCAGTGTTTTACAGTTTTCTGAGTACAAGTCTTTTGTCTCCTTAGGTAGGTTTATTCCTAGATATTTTATTCTTTTTGTTGCGATGGTAAATGGGATTGTTTCCTTAATTTCTCTTTCTGATTTTTCATTGTTAGTGTATAGGAATACAACAAATTTCTGAGCATTAATTTTGTATCCTGCAACCTTACCAAATTCATGTATTAGTTCTAGTAGTTTTCTGGTGACATCTTTAGGATTTTCTATGTATAGTAACATGTCTTCTGCAAACAGTGACAGTTTTACTTCTTCTTTTCCAATTTGTGTTCCTTTTATTTATTTTTCTTCTCTGATTTCCATGGCTAGAACTTCCAAAACTATGTGGAATCAGAGTGGCGAGAGTGTACATCCTTCTCTTGTTCATGATCTTAGTGGAAATGCTTTCAGTTTTTTACCATAGAGTATGATGTTTGCTGTGGGTTTGTCATATATGGCCTTTATTATGTTGAGGTAGGTTCCCTCTATGCCCTCTTTCTGGAGAGTTTTTATCATAAATGGGTGTTGAATTTTGTCAAAAGCCTTTTCTGCCTCTATTGAGATAATCATATGGTTTTTATTCCTTCAGTTGTTAATATGGTGTGTCACATTGATTGATTTTTGTATATTGAAGAATCCTTGCATCCCTGGGATAAATCCCACTTGATCATGGTGTATGATCCTTTTAATATATTGTTGGATTCTGTTTGCTAGTATTTTGTTCAGGATTTTTCTGTCTGTTCATCAGTGATATTGGGCTATAATTTTCTTTTTTTGTGATATCTTTTTCTGGTTTTGTTATCAGGGTGATGGTGGCTTCATAGAATGAATTTGGGTGTGTTCCTCCCTCCACAATTTTTTGGAAGGGTTTGAGAAGGATGGGTGTTAGCTCTTCTCTAAATGTTTGATAGAATTCACCTGTCAAGACATCTGGTTTTGATTACTGATTCAGGTTCATTATTTGTAACTGTTCTGTTCAGACTTTCTATTTCTTCTTGTTTCAGTCTCTTATGTTTCTAAGAATTTATCTATTTCTTCTAGGTTATTCAAGTTGTTGGTGTATAATTACTCATAATAGTCCCTTATGATCTTTTTTTTTTTTAATTTCTGTGGCATTATTTGTAACGTCTCATTTGCTATTTCTGATTTTGAGCCTTTTTTTTCTTAGTCCAGCTAAGGTGTTGTCTATCTTTTCCAAGAACCAATGCTTAGTTTTGTCAGTTTTTTCTACTGTATTCTATATTTCATTTGTTTCTGTTCTAATCTTTATTATTTCCTTCTTTCTCCTAATTTTGGGCTTAGTTTGTTCCTTTTTTAGTTACTCTAGTTTTAATATTAGGTTGTTTATTTATGTATGTTTATTTATCACTATTGACTTCCCGTTAGTACGGCTTTTGCTTTATCCCAAATGTTTTCCTATGTGGTGTTTCAATTTTCATTTGTCTTAAGACATACTAACTTTTCTTTTGATTTCTTCTTTGAACCAAAGGTTGTTCAAGAGTGTGTTGTTTAATTCCTAAGTATTTGTAATTTTTTCCCACTTACCTTTTGTTGTCTAGTTTCATTCCACTGTGGATGGAAAAGATACCTGTAAAAATTGCAATCTTTTTTTTTTTTCATTTTAACATCTTTATAGGAGTATAATTGCTTTACAATGGTATGTTAGTTTCAGCTTCACAACAAAATGAATCAGTTATATATATACATATGTTCCCATATCTCTTCCTGCTTGCGTCTCCTTCCCTCCCACCCTCCCTATCCGACCCCTCCAGGCGGTCACAAAGCACCGAGCTGATCTCCCCGTGCTATGCGGCTGCTTCCCACTAGCTATCTACCTTACGTTTGGTAGTGTATATATGTCCATGCCTCTCTCTCGCTTTGTCACAGTTTACCCTTCCCCCTCCCCATAGCCTCAAGTCCATTCTCTAGTAAGTCTGTGTCTTTATCCTGTTTCACCCCTAGGTTTTTCATGACATTTTTTTTTCTTAAATTCCATATATATGTGTTAGCATACAGTATTTCTCTCTCTCTTTCTGACTTACTTCACTCTGTATGACAGACTCTAGGTCTACCCACCTCATTACAAATAGCTCAATTTCGTTTCCTTTTATGGCTGAGTAATATTCCATTGTATATATGTGTCACATCTTCTTTATCCATTCATCCGATGATGGACACTTAGGTTGTTTCCATCTCTGGGCTATTGTAAATAGAGCTGCAATGAACATTTTGGTACATGACTCTTTTTGAATTTCGGTTTTCTCAGGGTATATGCCCAGTAGTGGGATTGCTGGGTCATATGGTAGTTCTATTTGTAGTTTTTTAAGGAACCTCCATACTGTTCTCCACAGTGGCTGCATCAATTTACATTCCCACCAACAGTGTAAGAGGGTTCCCTTTTCTCCGCACCCTCTCCAACATTTATTGTTTCTGGATTTTTTGATGATGGCCATTCTGACTGGTGTGAGATGATATCTCATTGTAGTTTTG
>NW_020838661.1:0-10890 GCF_003676395.1 Aethalodelphis obliquidens
AACAATTAAGAAAATGGTCATAGGAACATACATATCAATAATTACCTTAAACGTGAATGGATTGAATGCTCCAACCAAAAGACACAGGCTTGCTGAATGGATACCAAAATAAGACCAATATATATGCTGTCCACAAAAGACCCACTTCAGACCTAGGGACACATACAGACTGAAAGTGAGGGGATGGAAAAAGATATTCCATGCAAATGGAAATCAAAAGAAAGCTGAAGTAGCAATACTCATATCAGATAATATAGATTTTAAAATAAAGAATGTTACAAGAGACAAGGAAGGACACTACATAATGATCAAGGGATAAGTCCAAGAAGAAGATATAACAATATAAATATATATGCACCCAACATAGGAGCACCTCAATACATAAGGCAACTGTTAACAGCTATAAAAGAGGAAATTGACAGTAACACAATAGTAGTGTGGGACTTTAACACCTCAATTACACCAATGGACAGATCATCCAAAATGAAAATAAATAAGGAAACAGAAGCTTAAAATGACACAATAGACCAGATAGATTTAATTGATATATATAGGACATTCCATCTAAAAACAGCAGACTACACTTTCTTCTCATGTGCGCACGGAACATCCTCCAGGATAGATCACATCTTGGGTCAGAAATCAAGCCTCAGTAAATTTAAGAAAATTGAAGTCGTATCAAGCATCTTTTCTGACCACAATGCTATGAGATTAGAAATCAATTACAGGGAATAAAACATAAAAAACACAAACATATGGAGGCTAAACAATACGTTACTAAATAACCAAGAGATCACTGAAGAAATCAAACAGGAAATCAAAAACTACCTAGAGACAAATGACAATGAAAACACGACGATCCAAAACCTATGGGATGCAGCAAAAGCAGTTCTAATAGGGAAGTTTATAGCTATACAAGCTTACTTCAAGAAACAATAAAAATCTCATATAAACAATGTAACCTTAAACCTAATGGAACTAGAGAAAGAAGAACAAACAAAACCCAAATTTAGCAGAAGGAAAGAAATCATAAAGATCAGAGCAGAAATAAATGAAATAGAAACAAAGAAAACAATAGCAAAGATCAATACAACTGAAAGCTCGTTCTTTGAGAAGATAAACAAAATTGATAAACCATTAGCCAGACTCATCAAGAAAAAGAGGGAGAAGACTCAAATCAATAAAATTAAAAATGAAAAAGAAGTTGCAACAGACACCGCAGAAATACAAAGCATCCTAAGAGACTACTACAAGCACCTCTATGTCAATAAAATGGAAAACCTGTAAGAAATGGACAAATTCTTAGAAAAGTATAACCTTGCCAGGCTGAACTAGGAAGAAATAGAAAATATGAACAGACCAATCACAAGTAATGAAATTGAAACTGTGATTAAAAATCTTCCAACAAACAAAAGTCCAGGACCACATGGCTTCTAAGGTGAATTCTATCAAATATTTAGAGAAGAGGTAACGTGCATCCTTCTCAAACTCTTCCAAAAAATTGCAGAGGAAGTAACAATCCCAAACTCATTCTATGAGGCCACCATCACCCTGATACCAAAACCAGCAAGGACACTATAAAAAAAGAAAGTTACAAACCAATATCACTGATGAATATAGACGCAAAAATCCTCAACAAAGTACTAACAAACAGAATCCAACAACACATTAAAAGGTTCATACACCATGATCAAGTGGGATTTATCCCATGGATGCAAGGATTCTTCAATATATGCAAATCAATGTGATACACCATATTAATAAATAGAAGGAGAATATCGATATGATCATCTCAATAGATGCAGAAAAAGCTTTTGACAAAATTCAACATCCATTTATGATAAAAACTCTCCAGAAAGTGGGCATACAGGGAACCTACCTCAACATAATAAAGGCCATATACGACAAACCCACAGCAAACCTCATTCTCAGTGGTGAAAAACTGAAAGCATTTCCTCTAAGATCAGGAACAAGACAAGGATGTCCACTCTCACCTCTAATATTCAATATAGTTTTGGAAATTCTAGCCACAGCAATCAGAGAAGAAAAAGGAATAAAAGGAAATTAAATTGGAAAAGAAGTAAAACTGTCACTGTTTGCAGATGACATGATACTATACATATAGAATCCTAAAGATGCCACCAGAATACTATTAGAGCTAATCAATGAATTTGGTAAAGTTGCAAGATACAAGATTAATGCACAGAAATCTCTTGCATTCCTATACACTACTGATGAAAAATCTGAAAGAGAAATTAAGGAAACACTCCCATTTAACACTGCAACAAAAAGAATAAAATACTTAGGAATAAACCTACCTAGGGAGACAAAAGACCTGTATGCAGAAAACTATAAGACACTGATGAAAGAAATTAAAGATGATACCAACAGATTGAGAGATATACGATGTTCTTTGATTGGAAGAATCAATACTGTGAAAATGACTCTACTACCCAAAGCAATCTACAGATTCACTGCAATCCCTATCAAATTACCAATGGCATTTTTTTACGGAACTAGAACAAAAAATCTTAAAATTTTTATGGAGACACAAAAGGCCCCGAATAGCCAAAGCAGTCTTGCGGGAAAAAAACGGAGCTGGTGGAATCAGACTCCCTGACTTCAGACTATACTACAAAGCTACAGTAATCAAGGCAATATGGTACTGGCACAAAAACAGAAATATAGATCAATGGAACAGGATAGAAAGCCCAGAGATAAACCCACGCACCTATGGTCAACTAATCTATGACAAAGGAGGCAAGGATATACAATGGAGAGAAGACAGTGTCTTCAATAAGTGGTGCTGGGAAAACTGGACAGCTATGTGAAAAAGAATAAAATTAGAACACTCCCTAACACCATACACAAAAATAAACTCAAAATGGATTAGAGACCTAAATGTAAGACAGGACACTACAAAACTCTTAGAGGAAAACACTGGAAGAACACTCTGACATAAATCACAGCAAGATCTTTTTTGATCCACCTCCTAGAGTAATGGAAACAAAAACAAAAATACACAAATCAGACCTAAGGAAACTTCAAAGCTTTTGAACAGCAAAGGAAACTATAAACAATATGAAAAGACAACCCTCAGAATGAGAGAAAATATTTGCAAACGAATCAACAGACAAAGGATTAATCTCCAAAATATACAAACAGCTCATGCAGCTCAATATTAAGAAAACAAACAACCCAATCCAAAAATAGGCAGAAGACCTAAATAGACATTTCTCCAAGGAAGACATACAGACGGCTAAGAAGCACATTGAAAGCTGCTCAACATCGCTAATTATTAGAGAAATGTAAATCAAAACTACAATGAGGTATCACCTCACACCAGTTAGAATGGGCATCAGAAACTCTACAAACAACAAATGCTGGAGAGGGTGTGGAGAAAAGGGAACCCTCTTGCACTGTTGGTGGGAGTGTAAATGGATACATCCACTATGGATAACAGTATGGTGGTTCCTTAAAAAACTAAAACTAGAATTATCATATGATCCAGCAATCCCACTACTGGGCATATACCCATAGAAAACCATAATTCTTTTTTTCTTTTTTTTTTTTTTTTGCGGTACACAGCCCTCTCACTGTTGTGCCCTCTCCCATTGCGGAGCACAGGATCCGGATGCGCAGGCTCAGAGGCCATGGCTCACAGACCCAGACGCTCCACGGCATGTGGGATCTTCCTGGACCGGGGCATGAACTCGTGTCCCCTGCATCAGCAGGCGGACTCTCAACCACTGCGCCACCAGGGAAGCCCCCAACATTATTTTTGAGAACCATTCATGTAGGTCTACATAGAACTAGCTAGCTCCTTTCTTTTAACTTCTATATAGTATTTTATAGTATGATTGTAGGATATTTTATTCATTCTCTTCCTTTACACACGTACAGGAGACTCTCAAAAGTACATACCTCAAAGTAGAATTGTTGGTTTGTAGGGTATAGGCCTTCCAATATGGTTGTACAAGTTCACACTCCAGAAACGATGTTTAAGTTTGTTTCCTTGCATTCTCAACAACAATTAGTATCAGAAGACTTTTTAATTTTTTCCAATGTTAGGAAAATGAAATTAAATCTCATTAGTATTTTATTTTGAATTTTCCTGATTACTAGTGAACTTGAGCATCATCTCAAGTATTCATTAGTCATGTGGTTTCTTTTACTGTGAATTGCTTGTTCATCTTTTTGCCCACTTTTCTATTGGGTGTTGGTTTTTTTTAATTAACTTGATAGCATTTTTTTTTCACATTTTTGGAGTAATAACCCTTTCCTTATTGTACATGTTACAAATATATTGTTTCAGTCTGTTGTTTGTCTTTTAACATTACTACTATCTCATTTGTCATTTGGAAGCTTACATTTTGACATGGTGAAAGTTAACAATTTTTTCAATTTATGCTTTTTAATGTATTGTTTAAAATATATAAAATACATTTCCCTACCCTAATATCTTAAAAATATTCCCTCTGTTTTCTTCTAATTGTTAAAATTTTTGTTTTTAATGGTTAGGTCTTTAATCTACATGAAATTTCTTCTTGTTTTTCATGTAAGATGAAAATCTAACTTTCTTTGTGTAGGAAGCCCAGCTACCTGGTCCCTTTGATTAAGTCATTCATCCTTTCCTTTCAGATCTGTAATGCCAGCTCCATTAAATAAGTTTCCATACATGTACTTGCTTTGGAATTTCTAATCTGCACAGCTGATCTTTTATCTATGACTCAACCAAAGCCACACTGTTTTACTTATTTAGCTTTAAAATAAATTCTGATAATGGGTGGAATAAGCATTCCTTTCTTGTTATTCTTTTTCAGAATTACATTGGATATTTTGGGGCTTTTATTCTATCACATTAATTTTGAGATAACTTTACAAGTTTTATGAAAAACCATGTTAGGATTTTTATTGGAATTGCATTAAAAATTTAGATTTATTTGAAGGAGCGTTACCATCTTTACCGTATTGAATCTTCCTATTCATGAGTACTGTATATCTGTTTACTTTTTTAAAGGTTTTTATATGTTTTTCAATAGCATTTTTGAAATTTTCTCAGCAAAAAATTTTACAAAGTTTTTGTTTTATTTACTCTTAGGCATCAAATTATTTTTATTGCTAAATTAGATTTTTTTCAATTTCTTTGTATAATGCTAGCCTGTGGAAATGCTATTTGTTTTTGTTTTTGTTTTTTTGTGGTACGGGGCCTCTCACTGTTGTGGCCTGTCCTGTCGCGGAGCACAGGCTCCAGATGCTCAGGCCCAGCAGCCATGGTTCACGGGCCGAGCCGCTCCACAGCACGTGGGATCCTCCCGGACCGGGGCATGAACCCACATCCCCTGCATCGACAGGTGGACTCTCAACCACTGCGCCACCAGGGGAGCCCTGCTATTTGTTTTTGAAGGTAGTTTTATATGATCTATCCTGTTGAGTGATTTTATTAGTTCTGAAGAATTTCTTAGGTTTTCTAAATAGACAATCACACCATGAATGAATAATGATAATTTATATTAGATGTAATTATAACACAGTATTGATGATGTGGTAGTGGATATCTTTGTCTTGTTTTTGACTTTAATGGAAAGCTTCTAAGCACTTGTTTTATGTAATATGATAAAATTGATTATGATATGATGTACGTTTTTGTCAGATGCCTTTTTTTCAAGTCAAGGATGTTCAAGTTTTCTTCTATCTACACTTTGTTAAGAATTGTCTTTTTAAGTCACAAATTAGTTCTAAATTTTCTTGAAAGCTTAGTCTGCACCTTTTCAGTGATCATGTGGATTTTTTTTTTTTTTTTGTCTCTTTTACCCTGCTAACATGGTGAATTACACTGACAGATTTTCTTAAGTTAAAACTTCTGTACATCTCTGGGATAAATCATGCTAGGTTATATTTTTTAAATGTATTCTTCTATTCAGCTAAACTGGATCTGTTAATATTTTACTTGGATTTTTTACATCTATGTTTATAAGTGAGTTTGGCATGTGGTTTTCTTTTTTATAGTGTCTTTGATTTGGGAATCAAATTATATTGTCTCATAAAATAAACAGAATGGCTTTGTCTACTCTCTGGAACAGTTTGTATAAGATAGGAATTATCTGTTCCTTGACTATAGTAAAACTCAGCTGTAAATCTTTCTGGCTCTGTTTCCTTTTTAGGGAGGACATTTTTGACTACCGATGCAATCTCTTGTTATTTTGTCACTACCATATTAGCAGTAGGTAACACTTACACAGTACAAGGCCCTTGTTCTAATCTAAGCATTTCAACAACAAATATTTATTTAATCAACACAACAGTCTTATGATCTAGGTGTAGTTATTATTCCCATTTTACATATGAGGAAACTCAGGCAAAGAAAAGTTAGGTAGCTTGTTGAAGTTCACACAGTTAACAGCAGAGCCAAAATCAAACACAGGCAGTCTGGCTGTAGGAGCTATGCTCTTAACCACTATAATATAGTAAATTTTTCTATTCATTTTGGGATAAATGGTCTTAATTTACATAGTTCTAGAAAATTATACCTTTCTTTCAAGTGTTCAAAATTATTGGCATAATGGTGTTATTAACATGATATTTTAAGATCTCTACTGTGCATTTTTTACCCCTAACATTGTTTTACTTCTGCCTTCTCTTTTTCTTCATGAGTCTTGCTAAAACTATTTTCTACCGGTCTCTCCCCATAAAGAGACAGATTTTAATTGTGGGATGTATAGATTTGCTTTAAAATAATACAGCAAGGAATATATATATATATATATATATATATAAAATCTGAAAAAGAATGTATATATTCTTTTCCCATATAGGTTATTGCAAAATATTGAGTATAGTTCCCTCTGCTATACACTAGGTCCTTGTTGTTTATCTATTTAATATATAGTACTGTGTATATGTTACTCCCAAATTCCTAATTTACTCCTCCCCTCCAACCTTTTCCCTTTGGTAACTGTAAGTTGTTTTCTATGTCTGTGAGTCTGTTTCTGTTTTGTAAATAAAATTCTTTTTGTATCATTCCTTTAGTTTCCACATATAAGGGATATCATGATATTTGTCTTTCTCTGTTTGATTTACTTCACTTAGTATGATAATATCTAGGCCCATCCATGTTGCTGCAAATGGCATTATTTCATTCTTTTTTATGGCTGAATAATATTGCATTGTGTATATATACCACATCTTCTTTATCCATTCATCAGCTGATAGACACTTAGGTTGTTTCTATGTCTTGCCTATTGTGAATAGTGCTGCTCTGACCATAGGGGTGCCTTTATCTTTTTTGATTTATAGTTTTGTCTGGATGTGTGTGTAGAAGTGAGATTGCTGAATCACATGACAACTCTGTTTTTAGTTTTTTAAGGAACTCCATACTGTTTTCCATAGTGGCTGCCCCAACTTACATTCCCATCAACATTATAGGAGGGTTCCTTTCTTTTTCCACACCTTTTTTTTCCAGAATTTGCTATTTGTAGACTTTTTAAACATGGTCATTCTGACCCGTGTGAGGAGGTACCTCATTGCAGTTTTGATTTGCATTTCTCTAATAATTAATGATGATAAACATCTTTCCATGTGTCTATTGGCCATCTATATGTCTTCTTTGGAGAAGTGTCTATTTAGGTCTTCACCCATTTTTCAATTTTGTTTGTTGTTGTTGTTATTGAGTTGTATGAGCTTAAACAACCAATATTAGTTTAGATTTACAACATATTTTACTAATTTCTTTACTCATCTTTGCTTTGTTCAGTGGGTTTGTTTTCTGTTATACTGAAGTACATTCTTTAGTAGCTCTTTCAGCAAGGGTCTGTGGGCAGTAAACCCTCATTATATTTGAATTTTTAAATTTATCACTCATTCTTCAAAGTTCATTTAGCTGCACATAGATTATTCTTCATTATTCTTTTCTCTCAAGACTTTAAAGATATTATTCAATTTTTTTCTCACTTATTCTACAGGCAGTGTTATTGCTTCTTTGCAGGTGGTCTGCAAGTCTACACTTCTTTCTGGAAATCTTTTAAGATTTTCCCTTATACTTGATGTTCTATAATTTCATCAAACTGTATTAAGTATGAAACTTTCTTATTTATTCTCCTTGTGATTTTTTTTCACTCTAAGAATGTGTGTTCCAATTTTGGAACATTTGAAGGCATTATCTCTTGAAAATTGCCTCCATCTTCTACCTGTTCTTTGTATTTCCTATTTCTGGAACTTCTACCAAATGTGTGGTGAGGTGTCTCATTTTACACTCCACGTGTAGCTCTTTGTACTGCATTCTAAATCTACTGATTTCCTAAAGTCTGCTTTCTGATTTATTAATCCTCTCTTTGTCTGGTTAACAAATCGATTGAGGTGTTTATTTCAATGATTCTATTTTTCATTTTCAGGATTTATATTTGGTTCTCTTTTATCTCATCAATTCTCTTCCAGATTTGGGGAAAATAGCTTAGATACAGTACTCACTTTACACTAAAATATAATATAGATGGATGCACAGGACTATAGGAAAGGAAATAAAAACCAAGAAAAGGTCATATTTGTCAAATATCTAGACAGGGATAGATTTTCTAGGTTTCAAATCACACTCTGCTTTAGTAACATTGAAAGAAAACAGTGATAATTTGAATATATAAACTTAAAATTTCTGAAGCTGAAAAGACAACATAAACAAAATTTAAAAGCACATGGTAAATTAGAGACATAGGTACCAAAGTATGACAAATTATTAATATCTTTAAAATACAAAAGCCTTTGGGCTTCTCTGGTGGCGCAGTGGTTGAGAGTCTGCCTGCTGATGCAGGGGACACGGGTTCACGCCCCGGTCCGAGAGGATTCCACATGCCGCGGAGCAGCTGGGCCCATGAGCCATGGCCACTGAGCCTGTGCGTCCGGAGCCTGTGCTCTGCAATGGGAGAGGCCACGCCAGTGAGAGGCCCACGTACCGCAAAAAAAAAAAAAAAAAAAAGCCTTACAGAAGTCAAGAAAAACACAAACAAAAAATACAAATGGCAAGAAGGACGTGCTCTCACTCCCTCTTGCCAGAACACCAGAATGACAACTAACTGCTGAACAGTCATCGACAGGAAGACACTGGAACTTACCAAAAAAGATACCCTACATACAAAGACAAAGGAGAAGCCACAATGTGATGGTAGGAGGGGCACAATCCCAATAAAGTCAAATCCCATAACCGCGGGGTGGGTGACCCACAAACTGAAAACACTTATACAACAGAATTCCACCCACTGCAGTGAAGATTCTGAGCCCCATGTCCGGCTTCCCAACCTGGGGGTCCAGCAGTGGGAGGAGGAATTCCTAGAGAATCAGACTTTGAAATCTAGTGGAATTTGATTGCAAGACTGCGACAGGACTAGGGGAAACAGACTCCACTCTTGGAGGGCACACACAAAGTAGGGTGGGCATTGGGACACAGGGGAAGGAGCAGTGACCCCATAGGAGACTGAACCAGACCTACCTGCTGGTGTTGGAGGGTCTCCTGCAGAGGTGGGGGATGGCTCTGTCTCATCATGAGGACAGGGACACTGGCGGTGGAAGTTCTGGGAAGTACTCCTTTGTCTCAGCACTCCCAGAGTCCATCATTAGCCTTACCAAGGAGCTCAGAAAGGCTCCAGTGTTGGGTCACCTCAGGCCAAACAACCAACTGGGAGGGAACAAGCCCCATTCATCAGCAGTCAAGTGGATTAAAGTTTTACTGCCCTCTGTCCACCACAGAAACAGCCAGCTCCACCCACCGCCAGTCCCTTCCATCAGAAAACTTGCAGAAGCCTCTTAGACAGCCTCATCCACCAGAGGGCAGACAGCAGAAGCAAGAAGAACTACAATCCTGAAGTTTCCAATCCTGTGGAACAAAAACCACATTTACAGAAAGATAGACAAGATGAAAAGGCAGAGGGCTATGTACCAGATGAAGGAACAAGATAAAACCCCAGAAAAACAACTAAATGAAGTGGAGATAGGCAACCTTCCAGAAAAAGAATTCAGAATAATGATAGTGAAGATGATCCAGGACCTCGGAAAAAGAGTGGAGGCAAAGATCGAGAAGATGCAAGAAATGTTTAACAAAAACCTAGAAGAATTAAAAAACAAACAGAGATGAACAATACAATAACTGAAATGAAAACTACACTAGAAGGAATCAATAGCAGAATAACTGTGCAGAAGAATGGATAAGTGACCTGGAAGACAGAATGGTGGAAGTCACTGCCATGGAACAGAATAAAGAAAAAAGAATGAAAAGAAATTAAGACAGCCTAAGAGACCTCTGGGACAACATGAAAGGCCACAACATTCACATTGTAGGGGTCCCAGAAGGAGATGAGAGAGAGAAAGGACCCAAGAAAATATCTGAAGAGATTATAGTCAAAAATGTCCCTAACATGGGAAAGGAAATAGCCACCCAAGTCCAGGAAGTGCAGAGTCACATACAGGATAAACCCAAGGAGAAACATGCTGAGACACATAGTAATCAAATTGGAAAAAATAAAAGACAAAGAAAAATTATTGAAAGCAGCAAGGGAAAAATGACAAATAATATATAAGGGAATGCCCATAAGTTTAACAGCTGATTTCTCAGCAGAAACTCTACAAGCCAGAAGGGAGTGGCATGATATACTTAAAGTGATGAAAGGGAAGACCTACAACCAAGATTACTCTACCCAGCAAGGATCTCATTCAGATTCGATGGAGAAATCAAAAGCTTTACAGACAAGCAAAAGCTAGGGAATTCAGCACCACCAAACCAGCTCTAAAACAAATGCTAAAGGAACTTCTCTAAGTAGGAAACACAAGAGAAGAAAAGGACCTACATAAACAACCCCAAAACAATTAAGAAAATGGTCATAGGAACATACATATCAATAATTACCT
>NW_020838662.1:0-10888 GCF_003676395.1 Aethalodelphis obliquidens
AGGTAATTATTGATATGTATGTTCCTATGACCATTTTCTTAATTGTTTTGGGGTTGTTTATGTAGGTCCTTTTCTTCTCTTGTGTTTCCTACTTAGAGAAGTTCCTTTAGCATTTGTTTTAGAGCTGGTTTGGTGGTGCTGAATTCCCTAGCTTTTGCTTGTCTGTAAAGCTTTTGATTTCTCCATCGAATCTGAATGAGATCCTTGCTGGGTAGAGTAATCTTGGTTGTAGGTCTTCCCTTTCATCACTTTAAGTATATCATGCCACTCCCTTCTGGCTTGTAGAGTTTCTGCTGAGAAATCAGCTGTTAAACTTATGGGCATTCCCTTATATATTATTTGTCATTTTTCCCTTGCTGCTTTCAATAATTTTTCTTTGTCTTTTATTTTTTCCAATTTGATTACTATGTGTCTCAGCATGTTTCTCCTTGGGTTTATCCTGTATGTGACTCTGCACTTCCTGGACTTGGGTGGCTATTTCCTTTCCCATGTTAGGGACATTTTTGACTATAATCTCTTCAGATATTTTCTTGGGTCCTTTCTCTCTCTCATCTCCTTCTGGGACCCCTACAATGTGAATGTTGTGGCCTTTCATGTTGTCCCAGAGGTCTCTTAGGCTGTCTTAATTTCTTTTCATTCTTTTTTCTTTATTCTGTTCCATGGCAGTGACTTCCACCATTCTGTCTTCCAGGTCACTTATCCATTCTTCTGCACAGTTATTCTGCTATTGATTCCTTCTAGTGTAGTTTTCATTTCAGTTATTGTATTGTTCATCTCTGTTTGTTTTTTAATTCTTCTAGGTTTTTGTTAAACATTTCTTGCATCTTCTCGATCTTTGCCTCCACTCTTTTTCCGAGGTCCTGGATCATCTTCACTATCATTATTCTGAATTCTTTTTCTGGAAGGTTGCCTATCTCCACTTCATTTAGTTGTTTTTCTGGGGTTTTATCTTGTTCCTTCATCTGGTACATAGCCCTCTGCCTTTTCATCTTGTCTATCTTTCTGTAAATGTGGTTTTTGTTCCACAGGATTGGAAACTTCAGGATTGTAGTTCTTCTTGCTTCTGCTGTCTGCCCTCTGGTGGATGAGGCTGTCTAAGAGGCTTCTGCAAGTTTTCTGATGGAAGGGACTGGCGGTGGGTGGAGCTGGCTGTTTCTGTGGTGGACAGAGGGCAGTAAAACTTTAATCCACTTGACTGCTGATGAATGGGGCTTGTTCCCTCCCAGTTGGTTGTTTGGCCTGAGGTGACCCAACACTGGAGCCTTTCTGAGCTCCTTGGTAAGGCTAATGATGGACTCTGGGAGTGCTGAGACAAAGGAGTACTTCCCAGAACTTCCACCGCCAGTGTCCCTGTCCTCATGATGAGACAGAGCCATCCCCCGCCTCTGCAGGAGACCCTCCAACACCAGCAGGTAGGTCTGGTTCAGTCTCCTATGGGGTCACTGCTCCTTCCCCTGTGTCCCAATGCCCACCCTACTTTGTGTGTGCCCTCCAAGAGTGGAGTCTGTTTCCCCTAGTCCTGTCGCAGTCTTGCAATCAAATTCCACTAGATTTCAAAGTCTGATTCTCTAGGAATTCCTCCTCCCACTGCTGGACCCCCAGGTTGGGAAGCCGGACATGGGGCTCAGAATCTTCACTGCAGTGGGTGGAATTCTGTTGTATAAGTGTTTTCAGTTTGTGGGTCACCCACCCCGCGGTTATGGGATTTGACTTTATTGGGATTGTGCCCCTCCTACCATCACATTGTGGCTTCTCCTTTGTCTTTGTATGTAGGGTATCTTTTTTGGTAAGTTCCAGTGTCTTCCTGTCGATGACTGTTCAGCAGTTAGTTGTCATTCTGGTGTTCTGGCAAGAGGGAGTGAGAGCACGTCCTTCTTGCCATTTGTATTTTTTGTTTGTGTTTTTCTTGACTTTTCTAAGGTTTTTTTTTTTTTTTTTTTTTGCGGTACGCGGGGCTCTCACTGGCGTGGCCTCTCCCATTGCAGAGCACAGGCTCCGGACGCACAGGCTCAGTGGCCATGGCTCATGGGCCCAGCTGCTCCGCGGCATGTGGAATCCTCTCGGACCGGGGCGTGAACCCGTGTCCCCTGCATCAGCAGGCAGACTCTCAACCACTGCGCCACCAGAGAAGCCCAAAGGCTTTTGTATTTTAAAGATATTAATAATTTGTCATACTTTGGTGCCTATGTCTCTAATTTACCATGTGCTTTTAAATTTTGTTTATGTTGTCTTTTCAGCTTCAGAAATTTTAAGTTTATATATTCAAATTATCACTGTTTTCTTTCAATGTTACTAAAGCAGAGTGTGATTTGAAACCTAGAAAATCTATCCCTGTCTAGATATTTGACAAATATGACCTTTTCTTGGTTTTTATTTCCTTTCCTATAGTCCTGTGCATCCATCTATATTATATTTTAGTGTAAAGTGAGTACTGTATCTAAGCTATTTTCCCCAAATCTGGAAGAGAATTGATGAGATAAAAGAGAACCAAATATAAATCCTGAAAATGAAAAATAGAATCATTGAAATAAACACCTCAATCGATTTGTTAACCAGACAAAGAGAGGATTAATAAATCAGAAAGCAGACTTTAGGAAATCAGTAGATTTAGAATGCAGTACAAAGAGCTACACGTGGAGTGTAAAATGAGACACCTCACCACACATTTGGTAGAAGTTCCAGAAATAGGAAATACAAAGAACAGGTAGAAGATGGAGGCAATTTTCAAGAGATAATGCCTTCAAATGTTCCAAAATTGGAACACACATTCTTAGAGTGAAAAAAAATCACAAGGAGAATAAATAAGAAAGTTTCATACTTAATACAGTTTGATGAAATTATAGAACATCAAGTATAAGGGAAAATCTTAAAAGATTTCCAGAAAGAAGTGTAGACTTGCAGACCACCTGCAAAGAAGCAATAACACTGCCTGTAGAATAAGTGAGAAAAAAATTGAATAATATCTTTAAAGTCTTGAGAGAAAAGAATAATGAAGAATAATCTATGTGCAGCTAAATGAACTTTGAAGAATGAGTGATAAATTTAAAAATTCAAATATAATGAGGGTTTACTGCCCACAGACCCTTGCTGAAAGAGCTACTAAAGAATGTACTTCAGTATAACAGAAAACAAACCCACTGAACAAAGCAAAGATGAGTAAAGAAATTAGTAAAATATGTTGTAAATCTAAACTAATATTGGTTGTTTAAGCTCATACAACTCAATAACAACAACAACAAACAAAATTGAAAAATGGGTGAAGACCTAAATAGACACTTCTCCAAAGAAGACATATAGATGGCCAATAGACACATGGAAAGATGTTTATCATCATTAATTATTAGAGAAATGCAAATCAAAACTGCAATGAGGTACCTCCTCACACGGGTCAGAATGACCATGTTTAAAAAGTCTACAAATAGCAAATTCTGGAAAAAAAAGGTGTGGAAAAAGAAAGGAACCCTCCTATAATGTTGATGGGAATGTAAGTTGGGGCAGCCACTATGGAAAACAGTATGGAGTTCCTTAAAAAACTAAAAACAGAGTTGTCATGTGATTCAGCAATCTCACTTCTACACACACATCCAGACAAAACTATAAATCAAAAAAGATAAAGGCACCCCTATGTTCAGAGCAGCACTATTCACAATAGGCAAGACATAGAAACAACCTAAGTGTCTATCAGCTGATGAATGGATAAAGAAGATGTGGTATATATACACAATGCAATATTATTCAGCCATAAAAAAGAATGAAATAATGCCATTTGCAGCAACATGGATGGGCCTAGATATTATCATACTAAGTGAAGTAAATCAAACAGAGAAAGACAAATATCATGATATCCCTTATATGTGGAAACTAAAGGAATGATACAAAAAGAATTTTATTTACAAAACAGAAACAGACTCACAGACATAGAAAACAACTTACAGTTACCAAAGGGAAAAGGTTGGAGGGGAGGAGTAAATTAGGAATTTGGGAGTAACATATACACAGTACTATATATTAAATAGATAAACAACAAGGACCTAGTGTATAGCAGAGGGAACTATACTCAATATTTTGCAATAACCTATATGGGAAAAGAATATATACATTCTTTTTCAGATTTTATATATATATATATATATATATATATTCCTTGCTGTATTATTTTAAAGCAAATCTATACATCCCACAATTAAAATCTGTCTCTTTATGGGGAGAGACCGGTAGAAAATAGTTTTAGCAAGACTCATGAAGAAAAAGAGAAGGCAGAAGTAAAACAATGTTAGGGGTAAAAAATGCACAGTAGAGATCTTAAAATATCATGTTAATAACACCATTATGCCAATAATTTTGAACACTTGAAAGAAAGGTATAATTTTCTAGAACTATGTAAATTAAGACCATTTATCCCAAAATGAATAGAAAAATTTACTATATTATAGTGGTTAAGAGCATAGCTCCTACAGCCAGACTGCCTGTGTTTGATTTTGGCTCTGCTGTTAACTGTGTGAACTTCAACAAGCTACCTAACTTTTCTTTGCCTGAGTTTCCTCATATGTAAAATGGGAATAATAACTACACCTAGATCATAAGACTGTTGTGTTGATTAAATAAATATTTGTTGTTGAAATGCTTAGATTAGAACAAGGGCCTTGTACTGTGTAAGTGTTACCTACTGCTAATATGGTAGTGACAAAATAACAAGAGATTGCATCGGTAGTCAAAAATGTCCTCCCTAAAAAGGAAACAGAGCCAGAAAGATTTACAGCTGAGTTTTACTATAGTCAAGGAACAGATAATTCCTATCTTATACAAACTGTTCCAGAGAGTAGACAAAGCCATTCTGTTTATTTTATGAGACAATATAATTTGATTCCCAAATCAAAGACACTATAAAAAAGAAAACCACATGCCAAACTCACTTATAAACATAGATGTAAAAAATCCAAGTAAAATATTAACAGATCCAGTTTAGCTGAATAGAAGAATACATTTAAAAAATATAACCTAGCATGATTTATCCCAGAGATGTACAGAAGTTTTAACTTAAGAAAATCTGTCAGTGTAATTCACCATGTTAGCAGGGTAAAAGAGACAAAAAAAAAAAAAAAATCCACATGATCACTGAAAAGGTGCAGACTAAGCTTTCAAGAAAATTTAGAACTAATTTGTGACTTAAAAAGACAATTCTTAACAAAGTGTAGATAGAAGAAAACTTGAACATCCTTGACTTGAAAAAAAGGCATCTGACAAAAACGTACATCATATCATAATCAATTTTATCATATTACATAAAACAAGTGCTTAGAAGCTTTCCATTAAAGTCAAAAACAAGACAAAGATATCCACTACCACATCATCAATACTGTGTTATAATTACATCTAATATAAATTATCATTATTCATTCATGGTGTGATTGTCTATTTAGAAAACCTAAGAAATTCTTCAGAACTAATAAAATCACTCAACAGGATAGATCATATAAAACTACCTTCAAAAACAAATAGCAGGGCTCCCCTGGTGGCGCAGTGGTTGAGAGTCCACCTGTCGATGCAGGGGATGTGGGTTCATGCCCCGGTCCGGGAGGATCCCACGTGCTGTGGAGCGGCTCGGCCCGTGAACCATGGCTGCTGGGCCTGAGCATCTGGAGCCTGTGCTCCGCGACAGGACAGGCCACAACAGTGAGAGGCCCCGTACCACAAAAAAACAAAAACAAAAACAAATAGCATTTCCACAGGCTAGCATTATACAAAGAAATTGAAAAAAATCTAATTTAGCAATAAAAGTAATTTGATGCCTAAGAGTAAATAAAACAAAAACTTTGTAAAATTTTTTGCTGAGAAAATTTCAAAAATGCTATTGAAAAACATATAAAAACCTTTAAAAAAGTAAACAGATATACAGTACTCATGAATAGGAAGATTCAATACGGTAAAGATGGTAACGCTCCTTCAAATAAATCTAAATTTTTAATGCAATTCCAATAAAAATCCTAACATGGTTTTTCATAAAACTTGTAAAGTTATCTCAAAATTAATGTGATAGAATAAAAGCCCCAAAATATCCAATGTAATTCTGAAAAAGAATAACAAGAAAGGAATGCTTATTCCACCCATTATCAGAATTTATTTTAAAGCTAAATAAGTAAAACAGTGTGGCTTTGGTTGAGTCATAGATAAAAGATCAGCTGTGCAGATTAGAAATTCCAAAGCAAGTACATGTATGGAAACTTATTTAATGGAGCTGGCATTACAGATCTGAAAGGAAAGGATGAATGACTTAATCAAAGGGACCAGGTAGCTGGGCTTCCTACACAAAGAAAGTTAGATTTTCATCTTACATGAAAAACAAGAAGAAATTTCATGTAGATTAAAGACCTAACCATTAAAAACAAAAATTTTAACAATTAGAAGAAAACAGAGGGAATATTTTTAAGATATTAGGGTAGGGAAATGTATTTTATATATTTTAAACAATACATTAAAAAGCATAAATTGAAAAAATTGTTAACTTTCACCATGTCAAAATGTAAGCTTCCAAATGACAAATGAGATAGTAGTAATGTTAAAAGACAAACAACAGACTGAAACAATATATTTGTAACATGTACAATAAGGAAAGGGTTATTACTCCAAAAATGTGAAAAAAAATGCTATCAAGTTAATTAAAAAAAACCAACACCCAATAGAAAAGTGGGCAAAAAGATGAACAAGCAATTCACAGTAAAAGAAACCACATGACTAATGAATACTTGAGATGATGCTCAAGTTCACTAGTAATCAGGAAAATTCAAAATAAAATACTAATGAGATTTAATTTCATTTTCCTAACATTGGAAAAAATTAAAAAGTCTTCTGATACTAATTGTTGTTGAGAATGCAAGGAAACAAACTTAAACATCGTTTCTGGAGTGTGAACTTGTACAACCATATTGGAAGGCCTATACCCTACAAACCAACAATTCTACTTTGAGGTATGTACTTTTGAGAGTCTCCTGTACGTGTGTAAAGGAAGAGAATGAATAAAATATCCTACAATCATACTATAAAATACTATATAGAAGTTAAAAGAAAGGAGCTAGCTAGTTCTATGTAGACCTACATGAATGGTTCTCAAAAATAATGTTGGGGGCTTCCCTGGTGGCGCAGTGGTTGAGAGTCCGCCTGCTGATGCAGGGGACACGAGTTCATGCCCCGGTCCAGGAAGATCCCACATGCCGTGGAGCGTCTGGGTCTGTGAGCCATGGCCTCTGAGCCTGCGCATCCGGATCCTGTGCTCCGCAATGGGAGAGGGCACAACAGTGAGAGGGCTGTGTACCGCAAAAAAAAAAAAAAAAGAAAAAAAGAATTATGGTTTTCTATGGGTATATGCCCAGTAGTGGGATTGCTGGATCATATGATAATTCTAGTTTTAGTTTTTTAAGGAACCACCATACTGTTATCCATAGTGGATGTATCCATTTACACTCCCACCAACAGTGCAAGAGGGTTCCCTTTTCTCCACACCCTCTCCAGCATTTGTTGTTTGTAGAGTTTCTGATGCCCATTCTAACTGGTGTGAGGTGATACCTCATTGTAGTTTTGATTTACATTTCTCTAATAATTAGCGATGTTGAGCAGCTTTCAATGTGCTTCTTAGCCGTCTGTATGTCTTCCTTGGAGAAATGTCTATTTAGGTCTTCTGCCTATTTTTGGATTGGGTTGTTTGTTTTCTTAATATTGAGCTGCATGAGCTGTTTGTATATTTTGGAGATTAATCCTTTGTCTGTTGATTCGTTTGCAAATATTTTCTCTCATTCTGAGGGTTGTCTTTTCATATTGTTTATAGTTTCCTTTGCTGTTCAAAAGCTTTGAAGTTTCCTTAGGTCTGATTTGTGTATTTTTGTTTTTGTTTCCATTACTCTAGGAGGTGGATCAAAAAAGATCTTGCTGTGATTTATGTCAGAGTGTTCTTCCAATGTTTTCCTCTAAGAGTTTTGTAGTGTCCTGTCTTACATTTAGGTCTCTAATCCATTTTGAGTTTATTTTTGTGTATGGTGTTAGGGAGTGTTCTAATTTTATTCTTTTTCACATAGCTGTCCAGTTTTCCCAGCACCACTTATTGAAGACACTGTCTTCTCTCCATTGTATATCCTTGCCTCCTTTGTCATAGATTAGTTGACCATAGGTGCGTGGGTTTATCTCTGGGCTTTCTATCCTGTTCCATTGATCTATATTTCTGTTTTTGTGCCAGTACCATATTGCCTTGATTACTGTAGCTTTGTAGTATAGTCTGAAGTCAGGGAGTCTGATTCCACCAGCTCCGTTTTTTTCCCGCAAGACTGCTTTGGCTATTCGGGGCCTTTTGTGTCTCCATAAAAATTTTAAGATTTTTTGTTCTAGTTCCGTAAAAAAATGCCATTGGTAATTTGATAGGGATTGCAGTGAATCTGTAGATTGCTTTGGGTAGTAGAGTCATTTTCACAGTATTGATTCTTCCAATCAAAGAACATCGTATATCTCTCAATCTGTTGGTATCATCTTTAATTTCTTTCATCAGTGTCTTATAGTTTTCTGCATACAGGTCTTTTGTCTCCCTAGGTAGGTTTATTCCTAAGTATTTTATTCTTTTTGTTGCAGTGTTAAATGGGAGTGTTTCCTTAATTTCTCTTTCAGATTTTTCATCAGTAGTGTATAGGAATGCAAGAGATTTCTGTGCATTAATCTTGTATCTTGCAACTTTACCAAATTCATTGATTAGCTCTAATAGTATTCTGGTGGCATCTTTAGGATTCTATATGTATAGTATCATGTCATCTGCAAACAGTGACAGTTTTACTTCTTTTCCAATTTAATTTCCTTTTATTCCTTTTTCTTCTCTGATTGCTGTGGCTAGAATTTCCAAAACTATATTGAATATTAGAGGTGAGAGTGGACATCCTTGTCTTGTTCCTGATCTTAGAGGAAATGCTTTCAGTTTTTCACCACTGAGAATGAGGTTTGCTGTGGGTTTGTCGTATATGGCCTTTATTATGTTGAGGTAGGTTCCCTGTATGCCCACTTTCTGGAGAGTTTTTATCATAAATGGATGTTGAATTTTGTCAAAAGCTTTTTCTGCATCTATTGAGATGATCATATCGATATTCTCCTTCTATTTATTAATATGGTGTATCACATTGATTTGCATATATTGAAGAATCCTTGCATCCATGGGATAAATCCCACTTGATCATGGTGTATGACCCTTTAATGTGTTGTTGGATTCTGTTTGTTAGTACTTTGTTGAGGATTTTTGCGTCTATATTCATCAGTGATATTGGTTTGTAACTTTCTTTTTTTATAGTGTCCTTGCTGGTTTTGGTATCAGGGTGATGGTGGCCTCATAGAATGAGTTTGGGATTGTTACTTCCTCTGCAATTTTTTGGAAGAGTTTGAGAAGGATGCACGTTACCTCTTCTCTAAATATTTGATAGAATTCACCTTAGAAGCCATGTGGTCCTGGACTTTTGTTTGTTGGAAGATTTTTAATCACAGTTTCAATTTCATTACTTGTGATTGGTCTGTTCATATTTTCTATTTCTTCCTAGTTCAGCCTGGCAAGGTTATACTTTTCTAAGAATTTGTCCATTTCTTACAGGTTTTCCATTTTATTGACATAGAGGTGCTTGTAGTAGTCTCTTAGGATACTTTGTATTTCTGCGGTGTCTGTTGCAACTTCTTTTTCATTTTTAATTTTATTGATTTGAGTCTTCTCCCTCTTTTTCTTGATGAGTCTGGCTAATGGTTTATCAATTTTGTTTATCTTCTCAAAGAACGAGCTTTCAGTTGTATTGATCTTTGCTATTGTTTTCTTTGTTTCTATTTCATTTATTTCTGCTCTGATCTTTATGATTTCTTTCCTTCTGCTAAATTTGGGTTTTGTTTGTTCTTCTTTCTCTAGTTCCATTAGGTTTAAGGTTACATTGTTTATATGAGATTTTTATTGTTTCTTGAAGTAAGCTTGTATAGCTATAAACTTCCCTATTAGAACTGCTTTTGCTGCATCCCATAGGTTTTGGATCGTCGTGTTTTCATTGTCATTTGTCTCTAGGTAGTTTTTGATTTCCTGTTTGATTTCTTCAGTGATCTCTTGGTTATTTAGTAACGTATTGTTTAGCCTCCATATGTTTGTGTTTTTTATGTTTTATTCCCTGTAATTGATTTCTAATCTCATAGCATTGTGGTCAGAAAAGATGCTTGATACGACTTCAATTTTCTTAAATTTACTGAGGCTTGATTTCTGACCCAAGATGTGATCTATCCTGGAGGATGTTCCGTGCGCACATGAGAAGAAAGTGTAGTCTGCTGTTTTTAGATGGAATGTCCTATATATATCAATTAAATCTATCTGGTCTATTGTGTCATTTTAAGCTTCTGTTTCCTTATTTATTTTCATTTTGGATGATCTGTCCATTGGTGTAATTGAGGTGTTAAAGTCCCACACTACTATTGTGTTACTGTCAATTTCCTCTTTTATAGCTGTTAACAGTTGCCTTATGTATTGAGGTGCTCCTATGTTGGGTGCATATATATTTATATTGTTATATCTTCTTCTTGGACTTATCCCTTGATCATTATGTAGTGTCCTTCCTTGTCTCTTGTAACATTCTTTATTTTAAAATCTATATTATCTGATATGAGTATTGCTACTTCAGCTTTCTTTTGATTTCCATTTGCATGGAATATCTTTTTCCATCCCCTCACTTTCAGTCTGTATGTGTCCCTAGGTCTGAAGTGGGTCTTTTGTGGACAGCATATATATTGGTCTTATTTTGGTATCCATTCAGCAAGCCTGTGTCTTTTGGTTGGAGCATTCAATCCATTCACGTTTAAGGTAATTATTGATATGTATGTTCCTATGACCATTTTCTTAATTGTT
>NW_020838663.1:0-10883 GCF_003676395.1 Aethalodelphis obliquidens
CCGACAACTAGTATTGGTTTCCTTTAGATAGCTATGTACACACAAAATCTTACACACTTCAGTGTGCTGTCATCACTTTTTGCTATGTACTAGAATCCTGGCAGCTTCTCAGATTTAGAAAGGCATAAACATTAAAAATAAAAATAACTTGGGTCTGCCCTTTGCCGTGATTGTCACACCTAGAAACTACCATACTTTTCTTCTCCCAACTGCATCTTATTCTTCCCACCTGTAGTATTTTCTCCCATTGTATATGTTTATTCACTTTCCTGATAGTGTCCTTTGAAGGACGAACTTTTTAATTTTTATAAAATCCCATTTATGTATATTTCCTTTGGTTGTTTGTGCTTCTGGTATCATATCTAAGAAACTATTTATTGTGTAATGCAAGGTCATAAAGATTTAGCCCTCTGTTTTCTTCTAAGAGTTTTATAGCTTTAGCTCTTACATTTGGATATTTGATCCATTTTCAGTTGATTTTCATATATGGCGTGAAGTGTAGGAGTCCAGCTTCATTATTTTGTGTGTGGATGTACTGTTGTCCCAGCATTATTTGAAAAGACTGTTCTTTCCACATTGAACTGTTTTGGCATGCTTGTTGAAAATCAATAGACCATACATATGAGAGTTTATTTCTATACTGCCAATTGTGTTCCATTGATTTACATGTCTGTTCTTATTCCAGTACCATACTGTGATTGCAGTCGTTTTGAACTGAGTTTTGAAACCAGGATATGTGAGTCCTCCCACTTGTTCTTTACCAACATTGTTTTGGTTATTCTGTTTCCTTGAATTGCCATATGGATTTTAGAATTAGCTTGGCAGTTTCTGTAAAGAAGTCAGCTGGGATTTTGATAGGAATTGCAATGGAACCATAGGTCGATTTGGGAAATAGTGACATTTTAATAAGATTATCTTCCAGTCCATGCACCCAGTATGCCTTTATATTTATTAGATCTTCTTCAATTTCTTTCAACCGTTTTATACATTTCACAGTGAATCTTGCCCTTAGTTGGTTAAATTTTACCCTAAGTATTTTACTTGTTTTGATGCTGTTACACATGGAATTTTTTTCTTAATTTCATTTTTGGATTACTCATTGCTGGTGTGTAGAAATAATATTGATCTTATATCCTACAACCTTGCTTAACTCATTTATTAATGCTAACAGTTATTTTCCTAGATTCCCAGGAATATGTCTTGTGGTCTTCCAGTTTCCCAGGAATACATTGGAACATTTCAAAGTCTCCATGGACATCTCATTCCTCAGCTTTTCTCTTTAAGCTTCTCGGTTGGGCTGTTTTTCCCCAAACTGTTATCCATTGCCTCATGCAACCGCCATGTTAAAATATTTGCTTGAAAATGTTTTCCAGAAATGCCACCTGAGGAGCGGCTTTTCTCACCAGACAGCTCTCGGTCAGGTCAAAGGAGAGCCTTGCAAGTGAGGTCTTCCAGGGGACCACCAGACATGTAAAACAATGACAGTTCTTTGGGAATGAGGCTTTGAAGGACCTCCCAGTCCATGCTGCTCCTTCTGGTACCAGGGATGTGGGCTGTTTTTCCAAGACTACCACTGGTATGGAGAGCAAAGGTCAAGAACAAGTTAAAGCAACACAGATCTCATTGTTTTTACCGAAATTAATTTGTTTTCCTTGAATAAATTGCTCCCCCATGTGCTGCAAGCCTGTTGGTTAAATTTCCAGAGTTAAGAAGAAGTTGATTCTGATTTTTGCCAGTTTTGTTGTTGTTTTTGTTGTTATTGGTATTGTGGCTTCTATGGAGGGATGAATTTTCCAATGTCTTTCCTCCATCATTTTTACTGATTTTAGTGCAATATTTTTTAAAATCTCTAAAGTCTCAATGACCATAGGCTAATTAAATATTTATGATGGGAGATGATTAAGCAAAAAATAAAGGAGAAATAATAAATAAAAAGAGAAAATATAATTCTCATAGAGGCTTTCCCAGATGGGTAGATGAAGTTTGAAATGGTATTTGTATCTTTAGTGCTCTCAAAGTTAAGGTTCAAGTAACAGATGTATTAACACCCCCCCCCTTTTTTTTTCATTCAGGTTAAACACAGGCTTTAGCGTCAGAACTGAGTTCAAATTCCAGCTCTGCTTCTTACTAGCTTTATGACTTAGGACAAGTTATGTAACTTCTCTGTGCCTCAGTTTCCTCATTTGTTCAATGGGGTAATATATCTATCACATAAGGTTACTGTGAGGATTAACTGTTAAATGCTGATCACAGATGCCTGGCAACCCAAAATATATGTTTTGATAATTATCTTTATAATATTGTGCACAAATATGCTAATAATTCTTGAGTAGTGTTAACCTATAGTCAGATATTCTTTTCTTTCTTCCTGTTTCTGTTTTCTTTTCCCCCCCGTATTTGTTGTAAAGAACTACGAAGGAAAAAAAAAGGAAGAAAGAAAGAACTAAGAAGAAAATCTATTCCAGCATTTTGGAATACAATTTTGTTCCCCCAAATTAATTTGTTTATTTTATTGCTATATAAACAAAATGTTATTTATTTATTCAGCAAACATTTATTAAATACCTGGTAAATATTAGCCACTATGTCAGACACAGGAATAATAATGAGAATAATGTGTGGTCCCTGCTTTCAAATTGCTGACAATCTAGGAGACTGACAAGTAAACAGGTGATTACATACACAGTAACAAAGGGTATGGCAAGGATACACGTGGAACTATGTGATGGGAGTATGGCTTTTACCAGTTCCTCTTGGATTTATCTCTGCTTCTTTGGCTCCAGAACCAAGGAATTAGTCCTATTTTTGTCTTTAACTGGGTAGTTTAAATCATGAAATTTTAAAAAATTTGTAGAGATGAAAGAAAAACCCCTTGAATTATGGAGGACACTAGAAATAGTACTTTTTTACAGAGCAAGAGCCTCCTACCAGCATAGTCACTTCGAAGATTTTGAACCTGAAACGTTCTTTGGCATATTTTTTCTTTGCTAGCCACTTTTTTTCTAATTTTTGTTTGTTTGTTTGTTTCTCTTTTCCACTTTATTATCTGGAGACCTGGGTCCTTCCCAAAGAAAGAGTGTTTTACAGATTCTAAGGGTGATTTATAGGTAAAGACAGAAAATGATTTTTTTTAAACTTCAAGTTCCATACCAAAAAAAATTAATATAAGCTTTCATGGAAGTAAATGAAAATGCAGATAATTTTAATTCCATTCCATTTTTCAGAATTCTCAATCATAATCCTTTGACAACAGGTAAAGATTCTTATCTTTTTAAATTGCCAGCATTAAAATATTTGTAAGTATTGCAACAGTTTCATGGCTCATGAAATAATTTCTGCTCTTTTTTGCTTTCGTCAAAGACTGAGTACTTTGGCTGAAATGTCATAATTTAGATTTTAACTGGGTTATTGAAAATAAGAGTTATTGGCAAAGAAAAGGATTAAGGAAGAATATATATGGGTAAGACAGCCAGCAGAGAATGAGAACAGTGTTGAAGAACACATATAGTTATGGAAGGTGTAGATGCATGTAGGAATATTATTTATCCCAGAAAGCAAAAAGGAATAAGGGGTACATTATTTTTTTAAAAAAACAGTGATCAAAGAGGTAGATGCAATTGAAAATGAGAAGTTCGGATAATAAAAAATGATTCTGCTGTTCAGCACCAAGGTCATTCATCTGATGATGCAAATTTAAATTTCTTCAGTAAGAGTTCTTTAGAATTATCATCTATGGCAAGTCAGAAGCCAGCATTGAAGTAATCACATGTTAAGTATCTTCTTAAGTTTAGAATTTTTGTCTTTGGGTTTTATATCATGCATGTTTGGGCTTCTCCTTCAGAGACATGGGAACAACACAAGTGTCACTTACAACAATTGAAGGCATCCTCATGATGACCCTTGAATTGGAAAAACTGTAAGTTGATTTTTCTGACATTTATTTTCACTCAATTGTTTTTTTAGGTTTGTTTTATTATTTTCTTAAGTCAGGTTTATTTATGTATAATTTTCATTTCACAAAATTCACTGTTTTTAAATATACATTGTGATGTGTTTTGACAAATGTACACTTCTGTAGCCACCACCACATTTGAGGTAAAGAGAACTTCTGCACTCCCAGAAGACCCCCCATATCCCTTTGTAGTCAATCCATCCTCCTCCCACTACCAGCCCCTGGCAACCAACAATCGGATTTTTGTCCGTATAATGTTGTCTTTTCCAGAATATCTTATAACTGAAAGCATGTGTTATATAGCCTTTTCTTTTTGGCTTCTTTCACTTACCAGTCTCTTTGGAGATTCATCTGTTTTGCTGCACCTGTCAGTAGTTCATTCCTTTTTATTGCTGAGTAGTATTCTAGTTGTGTGGATACACAGTTTGTTTACACATTCATCGTTTGATGAACATTTGAGTTTTTTCTGGATTTTTGGCTATTATGAACAAAGCCTCTGAAAACACTCACATGTGTGTGTGAACATATGTTCTGTGCTATCATATGTTTTCATTTCTTTGGGGTAAAATACTTAAGGGTGGGATTGCTTCATCATATGCTAAGCGCCTATTTAACTTTTTAAGAAACTGCTAAACTGTTTTCTAAAGTGCCTGTGCCATTTTGCTTTCCCACTAGCAGTTTATGTGAGCTTCGGTTGCTCCACATCATCACCTGATCCTTATATTTGTTTTTTAAAAAAATTTAGCCTTTCTCGTAGGTGTGTAGTTGCATCTCGTGTTTTTTGCCACATTTTGCATTTCTGTAATAGCTGATGATGTTGAGTGTCTGTTGATGTGCAAATATCTTTTTAAAGAAGTGTCTGTTCAAATCCATTTTTAAATTGGATATTTATATTGAGTTTTAAGAATGCTTTATATAAAAAGCAATGGAAAAAGTCCTTTCTCTCAGATATGTGTTTAGTAAATATCTTCTCCCAGATTGTGACTTATCTTCATTGTATTAGTGTCTCTGAAGACTAGAAGTTTTAAATGTTTGATGAACTCTAATTTAGCAATTTTTCTTTTTTTTCATATTTATTTAATTTATTTCTTTGCTTGTGCTGTGTCTTAGTTGCCGCAGATGGACTCCTTAGTTGCGGCTCATGGTCTTCTTAGTTGTGGCATTTGAACTCTTAGTTGCGGCATGCATGTGGGATCCAGTTCCCTGATCAGGGATCGAACCTGGGCCCCCTGCATTGGGAACTCGGGGTGTTAACCACCAGGGAAGTCCCTTAGCAATTTTTCTTAGATGGTTTGTGCTTTTTTGTGTCTTATCTAAGAAATCTTTGTCTGAGACCCCATTGTGTAATCCAAAATCACAAAGATTTTCTCCTATATTTTCTTCTGGAAGTTGTATAGTTCCATTTAGGTCTATGATTCATTTTGAGTTAATTTTCATATATGTTTTGAGGGAAGGGTCAACTTTCATTTTTTTGCAGTTTAAAAATCTATTTCTGTAGGACCCTATTGTGACAGCTTATTACACAACTTACTGCACCTTAAATTGTGCCATCCCCCCTCCAATATGGCAAGCTAATAGAAAGTTTCTGTTATGCCAAGGCTAGTTAAGGGGATTGCATGAGATTAGTATGTGAAAGGGTCCTGCATTTAGCACTCTATTCCAACCATCTTAGGTCAGCTGACAAATGACTGTCTTCACCACGCCATCACACATTGGTCACTGCTCTAGCCTCATCTTCCTCAGCCTCCCACAGCATCTGCCACAATTGCGATCCCTCTCTTGTCAGGTAGATGCCCTCCTCTCTGGATATTAAAAATTATTTCCCTATGTAACTACAATACTGTTAACACACAGTATTGAAGAAATTAAATTCCTACACAATAATATTACCTAATAAAGACTTGCTATTCAAATTTCCCCAATTGTCTCTCTCATATCATTTCTTTTAACAGCTTTTTGAGGTATAATTGACATACAGTAATCTGTGTTCACACACACACATACATACACACCATGAAGACATCACCAAAATCAAAATGTCCATCACCTCAGTAAGTTTCTTAATGTCTCTTTGTAATTCTTCCTTCCTATCGTTCCTTGCCCTTTCCAGTCGCCATGCAACCATTGATGTGCTTTCTGTTTGCATTTTCTAGAATTTTATGTGAATGGAATCATGCAGTGTATACTTTTTTCTAACTGGCTTCTAACTCAGCATGATTATTTTAATCTTCATCCATATTGATGTATATATCAGTAATTCATTTCTGTTTATTGCTGAATAGTATTCCATTATATGGATGTACCCTAATTTATCTATTCACCATTGATGGACATGTGAGTTGTTTCAGTCTGTGTGTATAACAGATAATATTGCTATGAATATTTGTGTACAAATTTTTGTATGGATATATACTTCCATTTCTCTTGGGTAAATACCTGCAAGTAGAATGGCTGGATCATTGGTAAGTGTATGTTTTATTTTTTAAAAAATACCTGTTTTCCATACTGGTCTGATCATTTTACATCTCTACCAGCAGTGTATGAGAGATTTTCTTCACGTTGCGGCCAGCACTTGCTATGCTCAGTATTTTTAATTTTAGATAGTTTAATAAGTGTGTAGTTGTATTTCACTGTAGCATCCCTAATGATTAATCATGTCAAACATCTATTCATATGCTCATTTTCCATGTGTATATCTTTGAATCTTTAACCTATATTTTTCTGGAGTTTTGAGAGTTCTTTATATATTCTGGAAATTAGTCCTTTATCCAATATATAAGTTGCTAAGTATTTTCTCCCATTCTGTGACTCATCTTTTCGTTCTCTCAGGAGTGTTTTTTGCAGGGCAGAAATTTTTAATTTTGATGGTGTCTAATTTATCTATTTTTTTCTTTTATGCATTATGTTTTTGGTGTTGTATCTAAGAAATTTTGCCTAACTCAAGGTCATAAAATGTTTCACCTGTTTTCTTCTAGAAGTTTTATGTTTTACATTTAGATCTCTGAATCAATTTCAGTTCATTTCTCTATATGGTTTGGATGGAAGTTCTGTTTTTTTGTGTTTTTTTTCACCTGGATATTCAATTGTTCCA
Organism: Aethalodelphis obliquidens; assembly: GCF_003676395.1. NCBI lineage: Eukaryota > Metazoa > Chordata > Mammalia > Artiodactyla > Delphinidae > Aethalodelphis > Aethalodelphis obliquidens. The sequence goes on from NW_020838663.1 coordinate 7,044, forward strand.
GCATCATTTGTTGAAAAGACTATCGTTTCTCCACTTAAATGCCTTTGAACCTGAAAGTCAGTTGTCCACATCTCTCTACTTTTGAACTTTCCATTCTGTTCCTTTGATTTTTTTTGTCTATCTTTACCCTACTATCACAATGTCTTAAAAGTGTAGCTTCATAACCCTTGAAATCAGTTACTGTTAGTTCTTCAACTTTGTTCTTTTTCAACGTTGTTTTAGTTATCGTAAATTTTATTTCCACATGAATTCTAGAATTAGGTTTTCAATTTCTATAGAAAAGCCTACTGTGATTTTGATCTATAAATCAGTTTGGGGAGAATTGATGTCTTAACAATATTGAATCTTCTGATCCATGAATACATTATATCTCTCCATTTATTTAGGTCTTCCTTAATTTCCCCCAGCAATATTTTTCAGTTTTCAGTGTGCAAGTCTTTTACATGTTTTGTCAGATTTATTTAAGTATTTTATATGTTTGATTCTATTATAAGTAGTATTAAAAAACTTTGATCTCTGATTGTTGGTTGAGATAAATTAATCTTTTTGTATGTTGATCTTGTACCCTGCAAACTTGATAAACTCATTTATTAGTTCCAGTAGCATTTTTGTAGTTTGTATCAGGTTTTCTACATAATCATATTATCAGCAAGTAAAGATATTTCTACTTCTTCCTTTCCATTCTGAATATCTCTTATTTTTTGTTGCCCTATTGCACTGGCTAGAACCTTCAGTGCAATGTCAAATAGAAGTAGGAGAGTAGACATCCTTGCTTTTGTCCTGATCCTGGAGAGAAAGTACTTTGTCCTTCGCCATTAAATATGATGTTAGGTTTTTTTGTAGGAGTCATTTATCAAGTTCAGGAAGTCTCCTTCCATTCGTATTCTACTGAGGTTTTTTTTTCTTTAATCAGGAATGGATGTTAGATTCTCTTTTCTTGCATCTATTGCAAAGATTATGTGATTTTACCCTTCTTTTCTTAATTTGTTTATTTATTTTTGGCTGCATTGGGTCTTCATTGCTGCATGCAGGCTTTCTCTGGTTGTGGCGAGCAGGGACTAAACTTCGTTGCAGTATGCCGGCTTCTCATTGCAGTGGCTTCTCTTGTGGCAGAGCACAGGCTCTAGGTGAACTGGCATCACTAGTTGTGGCACATGGGCTCAGTATTTGTGGCTCACAGGCTCTAGAGCACAGGCTCAGTAGCTGTGGTGCACGGGCTTAGTTGCTCCGTGGCGTGTGGGATCTTCCTGGACCAGGGCTGAAACCCATGTCCCCTGCACTGGCAGTGGATTCTTAACCACTGCCCCACCAGAGATGTCCTGATTTTTCTTCTTTATAGTGTACTAAGTTGGGTAAATTGATTTTCAAATCTTAAACCAACCTTTCTTTCCTAGATCAACCTCACTTGGTCATGATGTATCATCTTTTTATATATTACTGGATTTGATATGCTAAAATTTTATTAAGAATTTTTGTCTCTGTTCATGTGAGATATTGGCCTATAGTTTTCTTGTAATGTCATTGTCTAATTTTGATACTGTTAAAGGTGGCCTTATAAAAAAGTTGGGAAATATTCCCTTCTCTTCAACTTTCTGGTAAAGTTTCTGTAGCATTGGAATTATTTTATTCCTTAAATGTTCGGTAGAATTTATCAGTTAAATAACCACCTGGACTTGAAGCTTTCTTTGTTGGAAGGCTTTAAACTGCACATCCAATTTCTTTAATACATTTATTCTTTAATAAACTTTAGTAGTGCATGTCTTTCAAGGAATTTTTCCATTTCATCTTGAATTTATTGGTATAAAGTATTCTATAATATTCTCTTATTATCCTTTTAATATCTATAGTATTTTTCTGTTTTCCATTTTATTTATTTCTACCTTGATCTTTATTGTGTTCTTTCTTCTCTTACTCTGTGATTAATTTGCTCTCGTTTTCCCAGATTAAGGTGGAAGCTGAGGAAGCTGAGTACAGCATTAGCAGTATCCCACATGTTGACATATTATGTTTTCAGTTTCAGTGAGTTCAAAATAGTTTCTGATTTCCCTTTTGATTTCTTCTTTGACCACAAAGTTATTCAGAAGTGTGTTGTTTAGTTTCCAAATATTTGGAGCTTTTTCAGAATTGTTAATTTCTAATTTATTTCCATTGTGTTCAGAAACATATATTGAATGACTAAAATCCTTTAAAAATTTTTTTAAGTATTTTTTAAAATTTATTATTTTGCTGAGTTGGGTCTTTGTTGCTTCGCCTGGGCTTTCTCTAGTTGTGGCAAGCAGGGGCTGCTCTTCGTTGCAGTGCATTGGCTTCTCATTGGATGACTTCTCTTGTTACAGAGCACAGGCTCCAGGTGCGTGGGCTTCAGCAGTTGTGGCACACAGGCTTTAGAGTGCAGGCTCAGTAGTTGTTGGCTACGGACTCAGTTGCTCCACGGCATGTGGGATCTTCCCGGACCAGGGATCAAACCTGTGTCCCCTGCATCGGCAGGCACATTCTTAACCACTGAACCACCGGGGAAGTCCCTATTCCTGTATTCTTAATCTTCTGTGTAGATCCATATTCCAATCTGGTGTCATTTTCCTTCTGCTTAAAAATACTTATTTTAAAATTTCTTATAGTGAAATTCTACTAGTAATGAATTCTTTCCGCTTTTGTATGTCTGAGACAGTCTTTATTTTGCTTTGGCTTTGACAGATCTGGGTATAGAATTCTAGCTTGATAGAATTCAATTCACTACTTTAAAGATGTTATTCCACTGAGATCTCATTTACATTGTTTCCAACAAAAATTCTGCTGTCATTGTTTTCTTTCTTCCTCTGCATGTATTGTGTAGTGTTTTCCTCTGGCTGCTTTTAAATTTTTCTCTTTATTGCTGGTTTTGAGCAATTTGATTATTTTTTGTGCCTTGGTGTAGTTTTGTCCATGTTTCTTATGCTTAAAGTTCATTGATCTTCTTGAGTTTGTCGCTTTATAGTGTTTACCAATTTGGAAAAATTATGGCTATTATTTCTTCAAATTTTTGTATTTCTCCTCTCCTTCATGGACTCTAAGTCCACATGTATTAGGCGACTTGAAGTTGTTGCACAGCTCACTGATGCTCTATTCATTTTTGTTGTTGTTTTGTTTTGTTACTCTTTTTGTTTCATTTTGGAGAGTTTCTATTACTATGCCTTAATGCTCACTTACCGTTTCTTCTGCAGTGTCACGAGTGTTAAGCTCGTTCAGTATCTTTTTCATTTACACATGGTTTTTAACCTCTAGAAGCTCAATTTGGGTTTGTTTTACATTTTCCATACCTATACTTAACATTTTCAGTGTATAATCTGGTTTTTTTTAACATATGAAATACAGTTATAATAACTTTTCTTCATGTATAATAACTTTTTAAATATTCTTTAATGTCAGTTCTAACATCTGTATAGATTTTACATTAGTTTTGATCGATTGCCTTTTCTCCTCACTATGGGGCATATTTTCCTACTTCTTTGCATGCTTGACAATTTTTCATATGATCCCCGATACTGTGAGTTTTAGTTTCTTGTGTGATATATATATTTATATTCCTGTAAAATGCTTGGGCTTTGTTTTGGGTGAAATTAAGTTACTCAAAACAATTTTATTCTTTTAGGTCTAGCTTTTAAGATTCGTTGGGTAGGAGTCCAAGTAGCCTTTAGTCTGGAGCTCATTATTTGCAACTACTGAGACAAGTCCTTTCTGAGTATCATGAGGTTTTCCAGTCTGACTTGTAGGAACAGCTATTATTCCTACAACTCTGTGTGATATCCAGTTATTTTTATTATTAATCCTTTCATGTGGTTCTTTTCCTGGCATCAAGTAATT